>NW_017686613.1:0-1315 GCF_001879085.1 Nicotiana attenuata | reverse complement strand
TGCTGTCATCTGGTATTTCCGCTTCTGCGGAAATGGACCGCAGAAGCGGTTCCGCAGAAGCGGGTGAACAGAAGCGGTTCGTGGCCTGGTGAGGAGATTTCGCAAAAGCGGAATATAGTCCTCAAAAGCGAGTCCGCAGGAGCGGACTGTCAACCGCAGAAGCGGTACTGGGTGATCCGCAGAAGCGGATTTTGGGATGCAAAAGCGGAAAATTGCAACTTTAATGAAAACCGCTTAAGCGGACTTCTGACCGCAGAAGCGGTCGCGCATGAGCGGAAAAGGGACCGCAGAAGCGAAATCAACTGTTGACAGAAGGGTTTAAAATATTATATTTCATCCGCGAACAAGAGGTAGTTTCCACCATTTTTAAGCGACTTGGAGAGCTTTGGGCGAGGATTTTCGAGGGTTTTGACTGAGAATCAATTGGAGGTAAGTCTCTTGGCCTAATTATTCGAGTTTATGGTAGAAATTACATGTAAATTGTGGAAAATTCATCAAAAACGGGTCAAGCTAGGGCTTGGAAAGCTGTGATGTAAAAACGGATTTTGAAAGGGCATTTGAACTCCGATTTTGTAAAATTGGTATATGTAGACTCGTGGCGAGACGAGGAATCCAGTGATGTAAATTTCGTAATTTTTCGAGAAGTGGGCCCGGGGCTCGGGTTTTTCCAACTTAGTGAATTTTGGTGTTTTTCCAGTCTTTTCGATTGGGTTATGTTTCTTTAGCCTATTGTAATGTATTCGTTGTGGTTTTAATCAGATTCGGCATGCGAAGAGGTTGATTCAAAAGGCAAAGGCATAGCGAACTAGACTTGTGGCCGGCTTGAGGTGAGTAATAGATGTAGATGATGACCTGAGGGTTTGAAACCCCGGTATATCACATTATGACGCTATATTGAGGCGAGACAAGTACTCTATGACGAGTGCGGGTTCAATTGTGACTGGGGATTGTGACCTAGTCCGTTCCGATTGATGTTCGTACTGTGTTCTTGACTAGAAATTGTTTGGTAATCATCCTACTTGGATTTTATGAATATGTTTGGGGCTTTGTGCCTATCATGTGCATCCTTCAGAGATCCTTATCACCGTTTCCATGATGCTTAGCATATTTCATGATATCAGTCCTGAGTTAGACACTGCCTCGAAATGTTTAGTAAATAAATAAAGGTTTATACACTTAGCTCTTTAATTCCTAATAATTGAAACTAAAAATGAACAATTTGACTGTGCCCGAGTGGCTTGAATGCATATATATATCTGGACTGAGTGTGGATCGGGTTGCACGCCGCAGCGAATGTTACGATGATATTGCGCTT
>NW_017686612.1:5376-6280 GCF_001879085.1 Nicotiana attenuata | reverse complement strand
TGAATTGGTATTGCTTCAGCGTAAGCCTGAGATCGATGTTTTGTGAAGAAGGCTTTGCATCCTGGTAAGGATTCTTGATCACTTTTTGGTGTTAGTGCAGCCGGTGATTCAGGTGTGCGGACCCGTTGTTTATTTCGAGAGGTTGTGGGAGCGTGTACCCACGGGAAGATTGCATGAGTGTGACATGTAGTCACTCGATTGAGTAAAGGTTTAAACCGAGTATGAGGATTGTGGTGATGTACACTAAATTTGAGAAGTTTTTGCCTGGAGGGCACTTTGTTTATTGGGTTATGAACTGAGGCGGTTGCTCCGGTTATGATGGTTGTTCTTATGTGTTATGAGGCAAATGGGAGTTACTATGGACCTTTGAAAGGTTATTAGCCAAGCTGGTGCAATCAGAAATCGGCTTGGGATCAGTGGATTGATTTATATGTAAACAGGGCTTTATATCAGGCCAGTTGTGTATGTTTCAGCGAGCGTTCCTTATGGAGGGACAGTCGGGGTGTTATCTTGTCATCAGCTATCCCAGGTAATGATATATGGCGCCGTATGAGTTGTGAGACGGCTTGGTAAATTCTTACGTGTTAAGGTTCCGCGTGGCGATGATGTTATGTGAGCGGAATAGCTCTCGAGATTTAGATCTTGTATCGCGCCTCAGTTGTGCTTGGGTTTTGTAGCTTATGGCGCTATGTGTTCCCCAGGGAATGGTACTATACACTTAGAGTGCTTGAGACCGAGATTCGGCAATTCATTATAATGAGCAATTTAGCTCGATGTGTATCTCCTTATGTGAGTTCTACATTTGGATCGGGTGGCACGCCGCCATGGGTATGTTATTTGGATTGGGTGGCACGCCGCCATGGTTATGTTGTGAGGATCGGGTGGCACGCCGCCATGGTTATGC
>NW_017686612.1:0-635 GCF_001879085.1 Nicotiana attenuata | reverse complement strand
AGAAAACAATGCATCTACAATCATAATACAAATAATCTACAATTCATCTACAAAATATCTACAAACTGGGTATATTGAATTTTAATATCCCAATTCCCATTCGATTGTAGTTTAATTGGGATTTTCGACTAGACATAATCTTAAAGATTCATTATAGTGTTCTTAATTATAGATTGAGGGAAATATGTTAGAAAGCTACATCAACTACTTTGTCGAGTTTGAAAAATTCTACCTAGTGACATCAACTATTAGATTTGTCAACTTATTATTTTTCATGGAAAAAAAATATAACGATATTTTCAGCTACAAGTTTAAGTGAGACTATAAGCAGAAAGATTAGGTGAAAATAGGAACAATCTAAATAAGGAATTTTAATGCTACAATGATTCCTTATTTAATGAAATATCTGGAAGAATATTTACTTTCATGATTGTAGCGCGCCTAAATAGAAATATTTGGAAGAATATTTAGTTCCAGATTTGTAGCGCGCCTAATTAGGAAGGAATCAGCTCCTAATAATTGGTATTTAATGAATGGTATAATATTTGTAGAATAACTGTGAACATGGCGGGTAAATATGAAACTATGCACATTTTTGTAATAAGGTTTCATATATGGTATAAGAAGGTAAAAGT
>NW_017686611.1:4322-6280 GCF_001879085.1 Nicotiana attenuata | reverse complement strand
TTTTCGGGGGTCGTATACGATTTGTGTTTAGTTTGTTGAGTTTCGTCGTCGTATTTGGGGCGGTAGTTGTATGACAGGGATGTCTAGGGAATTTTGTACGCGTTCTCGGACACTGAAGTTCGATGAGAGAATTATTCAGTACAGACTTGTAATTGGCATCTATGTTCATGCATTGAAGATTTGGAGGCACTAGTTTGTACGGTGTCCATGTGAGGTCTATACCGACCACCGGAGTGTCCTGTATCTGTTCAAGCAGAAAGCTACTCAATTCACGCCAGCGGAGATGGTTAGAGTTGCTAAAAGACTATGATATCACTATTATGTATCATTCCAGGAAGGCCAATATGGTGGTCGATGCTCTAAGCAGACAGGAAGAGAGTATGGGTAGTTTCGCATATCTACCGACAGCAGAGAGACCACTAGCCATGGATGTTCAGGCCTTGGCCAATCAGTTTGTGATATTGGACGTTTCAGAGCCCAGTCGAGTCCTTGATTGCATGGTTTCTCGGTCTTCTTTATATGAGCGCATCAGAGAGCATCAATATGATGACGCTTATTTTCTTGTCCTTAAGGACACGATATATCACAGCGATGCCAAGGAGGTTTCTATTGGAGATGACAGGGTGTTTCTGATGCAGGGCCAATTATGTGTGCCCAATGTGGATGGATTCCGTGAGTTGGTCCTTAAGGAGGCCCATAGTTCGCGGTATTCCATTCATCCGGGTGCTGCTAAGATGTATCAGGATATGAGGCAACACTATTGGTGAAGTTAAACAAAGAAAGATATAGTAGAGTATGTGGAGCGATACCTGAACTGTCAGCAGGTGAAGTACGAGCATCAGAGGCCGGGCGATTTTCTTCAGAGACTTTAGATTCCCAAATGGAAATGGGAGTGTGTTACCATGGATTTCATTTTTTGGCTCCCGCGGACTTTGAAGAAATTTGACGCAGTATGGGTTATTGTAGATAGGCTAACCGAGTCGGCTCATTTCATTCCAGTGGTGTCTACCTATTTTTCAGAGCAGCTGGCTCAATCTTTCTCTGTGAGATTTTTCATCTCCACGGTGTGCTGGAGTCCATTATCTCCGATCGGCACACAAAGTTCGCATCGCATTTTTGGAGAGCCATGCAACGTGAGTTAGGCACACGTGTTGAGTTAAGTACAACATTTCACCCCAGATGGACGGACAATCCGAGCGCATCATTCACATTTTGGAGGATATGCTACGCACCTGTGTTATGGTTTTAGGGGGTTCATGGGATCAGTTCCTACCGCTTGCAGAGTTTGACTACAACAACAACTATCAATCGAGTATTCAGTAGCTCTTTGTGAGGCCCTATATAGGACACGGTGTTGTTCTCCAGTTGGTTGGTTTGAGCCGGGTAAGGCTAGGTTGTTGGGCACGGATTTGGTTTGAGATGCCTTGGAGAAAGTCAAGTTGATTTAGGATCGACTTCGTATAGCACAATCTAGGCTGAATAGTTATGCTAATCGGAGGGCCCGTGATGTAGCATTTATGATTGGAGAGAGGATTTTGCTCTGGGTTTCACCTATGAAGGGTGTGATGAGGTTCGGGAAGAACAGCAAGTTGATCATGTACGCGGTGAAATCAGAAGGCCCGATTTCCCGCCATTAAGCCATCTCGGGGAGGTACCTCGAGACCCCGAGGACATGAAGCCACAACTTAGCCCTCTCCTTCGGGGCTTGTCAAGGCCCGATTCGAGGCCAGACAGAGGCCGAGGCCAGGACAATAAGGGGAAGCTCCCAAGACACGCGGCTGAGTCTGACAAGGTTGGCCTGTCCAGAGCCTGCGCTGAGGCATCGCATCAAGCCATCCCATCGCCCTATTTTTGGTAAATTAAATACTCATGTATTTGTAACTGAGTTCCCCTCCTATATAAAGGGGACTCACCCTACCTTGTAAGGGACGGATGTTGCTCCCACAATTCTACAAAGT
>NW_017686611.1:0-793 GCF_001879085.1 Nicotiana attenuata | reverse complement strand
TTTTTTTTTCCTTTTCTTTTTCTTTTCTAAATTTTAACCCCGACCCCTTTTTAATAAAACACCCCACCCCTCATTTTAACAAGCTTCTGAACAAATAAGAGAGAGGGAGAGAGGGTTCTTGAGAGTAAAAAGCCACCTTCTTCAAATTTGATCCTTGAAAACTATACCGGGCGGGGAAATTTCAAAGCAATTATCTTCATCCCCATTCTTGCAGGTAAAATCCCTAACCATTTTCATTTAAATTCTGGTTTAATCTAAGGGGAGGAAGTCTCATGCATTGGTTCTTGAAAATAGTGGGTTAAAATTGTGCATGCATGTCTACTAAAACCTAGAACCTAGTGGGAGCAATTGGGTGAGAGCAAAGACTTGTGCAAAGAAGGGGCTAGTAACCTCGATATGTTCGGGTAGTGGTTGTGAAGCTTGAATTTTAAGTTATGCGTATTAATTTGTGCACTATATGGATGTTGCTAGATTATTTGGTGAATTGGAAGTAGAAATTAAAAAGGGACTCAGGTACGTATGGCTAAAATCCCTTTTTATTAGAAATTGAGCTCCGTTGTCATTTATGAAAGCATGGTAAGAGTTGAATTGGTTAGCATATTGCTTGTTATTACGCATTAATTGATATGCAATTATCTGTACATATTCGTGAAGGATGTGCCCCAACGTGAATAATGTGCCAATCTTGACAATTTGATAATGATGGAAAGTACAGTTATGTGTGGAAATACTTGGGCTATAAGCCAACATTGGAACAAGAATTATTCATGCTAGCTATGTGCTCATTTACCTG
>NW_017686610.1:4789-6280 GCF_001879085.1 Nicotiana attenuata | reverse complement strand
CAGCATCCCAATGGCCAAGGCCATCGATATTAGGTCGACCTCGTTCGAACCACGACGAGACGCCACGTCGGGATACTACGACGACAGCCGAAGCAACATCCCAATGGCCAAGGCCATCGACATTAGTTCGACCTCGCTTGAACCACGACGGGATATTACTTCGACGACAGCCGAAACAACATCCCAACGGCCAAGGCCATCGACATTAGTTCGAACTCTTCTGAACCACAAAGAGATATCGTTTAAACAAATAATCGAAACAACATCCCAACAGAGACCAAGTGTCATGCGATAAACAAAAAGGAAAAACAACGAACACACAGTGACAAAACTGAAGTTTATATTACAACAAAAATATTATGTACATTCGTCCCCACGAACAGGTCCCGGTACGACCCACGTCCAAAAATTTACAAGCAAAAAAAAATGAATGTACAAACTAAAACTACACGTTGCCCCCAGCAGGGTAGGCATCTTCATACCACGAATCCGAGTCAAGGCGGTTCAAGTCATCAGAAGCAACACCCTCTCCATCGGGAGTGTTAGGGTCGTATCCACACGACTCACGAGGTGCACGCGCTTTGGTATGTACTGCCCAAACCTCCGCCTCCATCGCTCGGCCCTCGGCATAAAAACACCAATATACATCAAGCCGAGCCTCCGCATAGACCCACAACTCGTACAAGCGACGAGGAGAGCCCTGACCGGCCGAAGGAAGAGATGTGGAAGGCCGAGAATAACGATTTGCTTACTCTGCCCCCTGCGAAGTCATTTGCCCTCGCAAGATGGCCAACTCCGCCTCTAACTCCCCAACACGCCTTTTGAACTCCGCAACTCGACGACCTGAGGCTTCCCTTTCCCAGGCAAGTTCCGACCTGGATATACGGAGGGCATCTTCCAAGGAGACGGTCTCAGAAATGGGAGCGGCCAACTTGTTGGTATTAGCATTTAATTCGCCCTTAAGTTTGTCGGTCTCCATCGTTTTAGCACTCAGCTCGGCATTTAAACCGGCTACCTTCAGTTGCAGGTCGGCATTCTCCGCCGTTACCCCTTGACTCAGTTCAAGTTCTTCTTCCCTCGCCTTAAGAAGGACCTCTAATTCGCTGTTACGGGCGATAGCCCTCACGAGCTCCTCGTCTGTCTCCTTTAGCTCCTCCATCCTACACTTCAATTGGCCCTCCCGCTGCTTAAGTCCCTCATAGAGCAGCTGGAACTCGGGATCCTATTTATAGATGTCGGACATCGCCCGATTTTTAGCGCGATGCTGATGGTACCTCCACGACATCTTCATATAGAGGCTCGTCCTTCTTCGGTCGCGTCGATCTCTTTCCACCTCCAGGACGAGGGTCTAACAAAAGAAAAGCAGTTTGAAAAATACGCCTTTACCGTGCCAACCATACGACATAAAGAAAAGAAAGGGGAACCAACCTGCAAGGCCATACCGGCGACCTTCCGAGATAACTCCGCGTCACTCATCGCCCCAAGCGTTTC
>NW_017686610.1:0-606 GCF_001879085.1 Nicotiana attenuata | reverse complement strand
GAAACAAGACTACCAACGGCCAAGGCCATCGACATTAGTTCTAACTCGTCCGAACCACAAAGAGATATCGTTTAAACAAATAATCAAAACAACATCCCAACAGAGACCAAGTGTCATGCGATAAACAAAAAGGAAAAACAACGAACACACAGTGACAAATTGAAGTTTATATTACAACAAAAATATTATGTACATTCGTCCCCACGAACAGGTCCCGGTACGACCCACGTCCAAAAATTTACAAGCAAAAAAAAAATGAATGTACAAACTAAAACTACACGTTGCCCCCAGCAGGGTAGGCATCTTCATACCACGAATCCGAGTCAAGGCGGTTCAAGTCATTAGAAGCAGCACCCTCTCCATCGGGAGTGTTAGGGTCGTATCCACACGACTCACGAGATGCACGCGCTTTGGTATGTACTGCCCAAACCTCCGCCTCCATCGCTCGGCCCTCGGCATAAAAACACCAATATACATCAAGCCGAGCCTCCGCATAGACCCACAAATCGTACAAGCGACGAGGAGAGCCCTGACCGGCCGAAGGAAGAGATGTGGAAGGCCGAGAATAACGATTTGCTTACTCTGCCCCCTGCGAAGTCATTTGCC
>NW_017686609.1:5445-6281 GCF_001879085.1 Nicotiana attenuata | reverse complement strand
GCGAGGCTGAATTTAGGACAAAGTGAAAGTGTCATGCAATTGCAAAATAAGTAAGTAGTAGACTATAGGAATATGGTAATTCAGCGATAGCATGCGAAAAGGGGTCAAGTAAAGGTCTTATAGAGTTTAGCAAAAGTCAGAATCATACGAAGAAACAAAATTGAAGCAATGATTTTGAAACTTAATGAAGCAGTAGATGAAACAACTCTAGGAACTCAAATAAGTCCAAAAGATTAGGGTTTTTGAAATCAAGCAAGTTTAGAGATGAAGCACAAGCAAGTCACATAGCCAATGGTCTCAAAACTCGGATGAACCCCCAAATTTAGGGTTCTTGCCATTAACCGAGTGCAGAGACGAAAGGGCAAGTGATTAATGGAGAAGATACTAATTGAAACAGGTTCAGAGGTCTCAGAAAGGAACTGAGACCTTTAGCATGCTCTCTTAGTAGCAGGAATTCATGATAAGCATAGTAAAAGAACAGCATGCGAAACCAGTAGAAGAACTAGTAGAAGAAACAAATAAGAACATGGTGAACAACTTAACAAGAACACAGTAGGAGAAAACAAGGTAGACGAAACACATAAATAACACAGTAGAAGCAACTGATAAGAACATGGTAAAAGAACTTAACAAGAACACAGTAGGAGAATCATAGTAGAAGAAACACACAAGAGAAAAGAAAATCAGAGAAGCACACAAGAGAAAAAGAAAATCAGAGAAACATAACTCAAAAACCCTAGGTCGGAAAAATAAAGGTTTTGAAAGCGAATGGTTTTTTTTAAAGAAAATATCAAAAAATCGTTTTAAAAGTTTAGGGAAAAACCTGGAATCTAGTA
>NW_017686609.1:0-1983 GCF_001879085.1 Nicotiana attenuata | reverse complement strand
TCCCATAAATTCAAAACAAAATAATTTCTTTCATTGTTTGCAATTTTGTGGATTTTTGTGGCATTTTTTGTCAATTGTCTGCATTTGTTTGTGCACGTTTATTTCATTCAATTAATAAAAAATACAAAAATATGTGCATTTGCATTTAGGATTTAATTTAGCATTGTAGGATTAATTAAGTAATTAAGTTATTTTATGAAAATGGAAAAATCAAAAAATAGCTTATTTTGCACTTTTAATTTTAATCTTTGAATTTTGGTAGTTTTCCTTTAAATTTAGGATTTTAATTATTATTTAGAATTAATTAGTATTTTTTGATAGGCTAATTTGGTTTTATGATTTAATTTAGGATTTTATTTTCAATTTTGAAAAAAATAGAAGAAGAAAAGAAAATTGGAATAAATAAAAATGAAAAGAATTGAAAAAAAGAGAGAGCTGGTTTTGGGCTGTTCGCCTAGGCCCAAAGATCTTTTCTCCCAAAACATGCCCTGCCCATTAACCCGTCCAAACCCTTCACAACCAAGCCCAAAACCACCTGACCCGGTCCAGCCCCTTATCCTCCAAACAACCCCGTTTCACCTCTATCTAATCTCAGCCGTCGAGGTTTCTCGATCCAACGGCTGAGAACACGGGGTCACTTGATATTTAAATGTCCAAACGCCCCCCCTACCCCCCTATCTCTCATCCCTCTCACCTCAGAGAACCCCGACATAACACCGCCCTGAACCACCGCCTGCCGCCAGCCGAAAATCGCCTACGGTGGCGGCCGGCGTCCAATCGCCATGAAAATAACACCAAACGTTCCTCTCCACCACCCCATCCCAGATCCCCACTCCGTTTCCCTCAAAACCCCCTGGAACTCCTCAAATATCCAATTGAAGATGGAAACCCTAGCGCAGCCACAGTTTCCCCGGTGGCGGCGCCACCTCTGTTCAGCCCCAAATCCACACCCTAGCACCTCCTTCCCTCCCTCATTCCAAATCCTCATTTATATTCCTTCAAATACCACTGAAGCTCCTCAAATATCGAATCAGAGGGCAAAGCCCTAATTCCTCTAACTCAAAATTCAGTGGGCAGGTGAAGATTTTAGACCGTACTGGACCTTAGTCGTGTGTTTTCACATGAAAACACAAGATTAAGGTCTACTCCGGTCGAAAAATCAAAGGACCTTTCAAAGTATGTTCAAGACTGACCTGAGCCTTTTTAGGTATTTCTTTTTCTTTATCTCTTTTGTTAATTATTCTTCACTTTTTCTTTCATTTTTACTTTTCACTTGTCATCTGCTTCCCCCTTTTCTTTCAAATTTTTTTTTTGCTTTCCTAGTGTTAAAGTCATGCATCTTAGTTTTAAGAAGTTTTCTTTTTCTTTAATTAGTATAAACGGGCTGTTAGAAATTTAGTGTCAATTTCATTAATGTTAGTTGCCCCAATTGGATTTCCTGAAAATATTTTTGCTCGAATTGCTTCTGTTCTCTTCTTGTTTCCATTTAATTCAGAAATGTGGTTTGATTGTGTTCATACCTTTAAGCTCAGGTTTGGGCTGGGGGTTTAAATGGACTCAACCTTTGGGTCGTTGGCCCATAACCCATTTGAGGATCAGGGGTAAATTCCGGGTAGCTAAGGGGTAATATGGGTAATGTCACTTAGGGAATCTTTGTATAACTGAACTGGAAGCTTCTAGGAAGCTGGGGTGGAGGCATTTCTGATTTTCTGAGTTGTACACTAAGGTTCCCTAAGAAAAAACCAAATTAGAAAGGGACTAAGGTGCAAATCTTATCCTCATATAGTTGCCCTAATGCCTTGCCTATAAAGGCATTCTAACTTGACATTCAAGGTAGACCTAAGAGTACCCAAAAAGTGAAAAATACAGAGTAAAAAGGAATACGGCTACTATTCCATTGAGTCTCGATCAGTGACTGTTCTATTCGATTTCTGTAAAACTATAGTTACATTCGTAGATTGGAAATTGGATTGTATATTAGTT
>NW_017686608.1:0-6281 GCF_001879085.1 Nicotiana attenuata | reverse complement strand
ATTTCCAATTTCGCCAATTCAAGCCTAATTCTACCACGGACCTCCAAATCACCTTCGGGACGCGCTTCCAAGTCCAAAATCACCTAACGGAGCTAACCAAATCATAAAAATCCAGATCCGAGATCGAATACTAAAAAGTCAAAACTTGGTCAAACCTTTCAAATTTAAAGCTTCCAGCTGAGAATCATTCTTCCTTATCTGTTCCGATTACCCTGAAAACCAAAACTGTCGATTTACATAAGTCATAATACATCATACGGGGCTAGTCATGCCCGAGAACTGGCGAGCGAAGTGCAAATGCTCAAAACGACCGGTCGGGTCGTTACATCCTCCCCCACTTAAACATGCGTTCGTCCTCGAACGTGCCAGAGTTGTTTCGAAAGCCATCAAATCGCTGTATAACCTTACCATGCACATACTCGAGGGTGATCCCACGTCACCCTATCCCATATAAGTCGGATCACACAACATAAATGGAATTTCACAATTCACCCTAGCCCATAACCTTAGAACCAAATTTCCATTTCCGAATTTATCTATAAGATCAGAATCTCACATCTATACACTGTATAAGTCCGAACAAGTTGTAACAAACCATAACGGTAACCCAAGATGTAATCACATGACATACCACATAACTCAACCACTCGTAGTGATAACTTCTATTCACAGCAGCTGCTCAAACTACCCAATACCGGTAATAAACCCTCTTATCAAACAAGGCCTCATTCCAACACTTTCGTATACTGTCAATGATGAATGAAACACGCAGAAAGTCATAACCATTCCTTCGATCAACCAGTCAAGGAGATCCCTCTCCTTCGGCAAGAACCATAGTAAATTTCTAAGCCGAATCTCGATATTATCCTTCGAACATGCCAAAATCGAATCCGATAGTATTCATTCAAGATTCTAATGACCTCCTCTTATCCAACATGGCTACTCTAGTGACATGACACCTCGATACAGACTAAAACCACACCCCATGCGACCCGCGCACCA
Source organism: Nicotiana attenuata (assembly GCF_001879085.1). NCBI lineage: Eukaryota > Viridiplantae > Streptophyta > Magnoliopsida > Solanales > Solanaceae > Nicotiana > Nicotiana attenuata. The sequence continues at coordinate 5,279 of NW_017686608.1, read as the reverse complement.
ATAAGAGACAGTCCAAATGTACTCAAATCATAAAAAAATGACTCAAATGAGAGAGCTGTACCGCAAGCTCACCAGTACGACCACAACACAATGCTGAGAACCCATCGCATATCATAGAACCAGAACACACGAATATAACCCGAAGGATTATACCTCCATATAACTTCGCTGCAATGTGCGACCCTATCCAAACACTGATCTACCTGAAACACCTCAAGTCACCATGCTCAAAATCAACACTCACGCGCAAATTGATGTCTAGTACCAAAAGTAAATCACCATAACCATAGAGAAGCAAATGACGCAATGTCATACCAGCCCGAGAGAACATATCCAATGCGCAATCAATCATGCAACACCCAAATATCCGTCTCACTCGAACCCCGTTATAAAGCCCAAATAGAGCTGCACCATATGTGCATAGAACCAACAATCACAACTCCTCGCAACACAGAAGGGTAACTCATAGATCACTCCAGAACACGAATAAGCTCAATGACAATTGAATGGCACATCCCTCAACAATAGCAACTCGGAGTCAACAATTCTGACCCGGTGCAGGACAGACATCCATACTGGGCGTACTAATGAACCCTAAATCAACTCTGGACAACCACAATAGATAATTAACTCTCCGAAAGTTCACAATGACTGAATCACGACACATACCATCACCTGACTAGCTTTGCCCACATCTTCACAGTCCACAACCATGAAACAACCTGTTTATGAGAACTCCTAGTCTCGACATAGAGCGCACAAATCACCATATCTGATCCCAACTCCACCGCACGAATATATAACACACCTCTAATACCCAATTATTCCATGAGGGATACTCCTATAATTCTTCTGTGCCACCACGAAACCTCGAATATCAGCCGTCGATCAAACAAGAGAGTGCCGCAATACTAATGAAGTATCCTTAACTCGAGCACATTGCCCCTTCCTGAAATGTATCCCCTCATCAAGCCACACCAATTAGTAATATCAATTACCTAGTCATCTGAAGATGTCCATGCTGCCTAAGAATTTATGACCTTCCTTCCATAACTGAACCGTGACCTTACACATGCAAATCTCAACCCTACACAACATACCATATATACTATGCCATCCTATGATAAATATGAGAACTTCTTAATCTATTCCAAGTCACAAAATACTACGTACTCAACTAGCCAAGAACTTTCCATTTGATTCAATCTAGAAGAAAATCACTATACATCACATGCTCTCCACGTCAGTAGAAAATATACATCCCTAACCGTGGTAGAACAATCAAGAACCCTTCGAATCCCATTTGCACAAAACCAAACCGTCAGGACTGAATTCCTCTATCTCAACCAAGCTACGCAAGTCACTAAAAACCCAAGAGCATTGCCACGAAACACCTGTAGAAACTCGTTACCTCATAAGCATCCAAAGAACTAATCCTATCCCTTACCATGCCAATCTGAGCTACTACCAAGCTGACCTATTTATCCAAGTTCCTTCTAAATTACCTCCAAATTGATACTCTCTTTGCCATAATACCGCAATCCTCAACCCAGACTCACCACACGAGACCCAAACATAAAACCACACCGTCTAAGGCTCATAAGCCGCTGAATGTTCCTCTTAAGCATCCCAAAAGTAACACAACTGATCAATTACTTACTCTGAAGAGACTTCCTATGAATTTAAGCTATTCTTTCCCTTCCCTGATATCGAAATGTAGGATCCACTACGATATAGAAATGCCACAAATCTTGACGCCTCCCAATGTAAGTCCCAATTTCTAGCCAAATACACATCATGAAGAATTCCCAATTGTTACATATAAATCTTGAATCCGTCAGAACATTCTCGAGAGTCATCCACTCTACTCAGGTCTCAATTAGACTGATCAAACGGTCCAAGCGACCTGTGCTCCATTAGCACTCCAATACCCTAGGAAGTAACTCATCCTTCTAAGCAGCCGAGTGATATCCTATTCCATACCCGTTACATCCCTTACAACAACAACTAATTCATCCAATGATTTCTCATATACCCATAAAGCATAACACAACCCTTATCCAAAATTTCCTTTACTCGAGTCATCCTCGATCTCAACCTCTGCAAGTCATAATCGATCCACAAGTATACCTCAAACTGAAACCCATACAACATATAACCGTGCAATCAACTGATCACTAACAGACTCCCCCACTTGGCTCAAAGCCATAGATCAAAACACATAATAACTCACGATACCCATGCTCTATTACTACCATACTGCCATAGTGAATTAAACTAAATCTTTCATAAGCTCGTGTAACACAAACCATCTAGTACTTCAAATCATCTGCAACTCTCGCATTCACCCTCGTAACAGTCAACTCCACTCTCATACACGATCCAACCTCAAATTGCAACACACATTTTTTTTTCACTGGTAAAAGAGGACTTACCATAAACAACATAGGGATCACATGCCCTCAGGACACCCGCGGAAATAACCCCGCCTATAGTCATAGCTATTACGCAATCACCTTACCCTCCTGCGTTTAAACCCAACCAACGCCTACCCTCGAGGCATCACAATACGCGGTATACGAACCGGAAGCTGATGGCAGAACTAACACTGAAGCTGTGGTCAAAGCAATCTTGAGCTTCTCAAAGCTCTCCCACACTCGTCTGACTACCTGGATACCCTCACTGGACACCACGTGCCCCAAGAATGCTACTGAACTGAGCCAAAATTCACACTTGGAGAACTTTGCATAAATCTTCTCCTCCCTCAATCTCTGCAATACAACTCTCAAATGTTGAGCATGCTCTTCCTGGATATGAGAGTACACCAGGATGTCATCAATAAACACAATAACGAAGGAATCCAAATATGGCTGAAATACGCTGTTAATCAAATACATGAAGGCTGCTGGGCATTGGTCAGCCCAAAAGNGTGTGGAGTGGTTGGTTTGGCTTTTGAGTGGAACTAATGAAATAAAGAGAAAGGTACACTGTTTTAAAAAAGTAAGAACCACTTGATTGAAAGAGAAAAGAAAAAAAATTGTATGACTGTGAAAATATTCCTTGAAAGTGGTAACTCTTGATGTAATTGTGTTTAAAGAAGTTGGTAGTCGATGTGTATTGATATAAAGGTGGAGTTATGATTTGACATAAGTGTGGGTTTGGAACAATGAAATGTATGTATTAAAGTGCTTAGGGAGGTGTAGTCACTCTTTTAAATGTATCCTACCTATCCGCAGCCTACATTACAACCAAATAAAGTCCTACTTGATTCTTGATTGAATAAGCTCAATTAGTAGAGTAGTACACTACGGGCAAGCCTATGGTACATCTTTTATGGCACATGAATGTGAATTCTTTCTATCTTGAGTTCCTAATTGTTCTTGAATTTTATTGTGTGCTGGAACTACTCTCTATTATTGTCTGAGGGCACTTGATTCATGAAGGAAAGGTAATATTGTTGACCTCTACGTTAGAGTAAGTGAGTGGGTAATAAAAAATGCGTGGTGTTTTTGAGTCAAATCTTGAGGCTGAGATGTTGCGGTATTGCGCTTAATTTGTTTTAAATATTCTTTGTGTCACATCATACTCATCATATAGCCATCCAATCACTCATCGAGCCACAAATTTCACTCATAGGGACACTAATGGACTTATAAGTCCAAATGCACATGCTCACACAACTGAAATCCCCGTGCTCAAGCTACAGTCAAAACCTGGCCTCAAGTCCTCTAGACTGGCCCATCATCAGCACACCGAAATCACATCTCGCACCTCATCCATGGAATCATAGGTCATCGATGCACAGGTGATACCAAGCGCTCACATGCGCATACGAGTGCGTGGAAGGAATTCAAAGAGTTACGCTTCAAGTTGAATCAATGTTGCACGATAAGGAAAGAAAGATGGGAAGTTTATCTTGAATGCCATGTAGCCTCTCGTGATAGGTATGGATGTCATCATACCGATCCGGAAGACTCTACTTGACACTTGCTCATGACTCGTAGAACCTATGAACCTAGAGCTCTGATACCAACTTGTCACGACCCAAAATGCAACTAGTCGTGATGGCACCTAACCAACCCGCTAGGTAAGCCAATTGACAATAAACCAATTCCAATGAAATTTAATGAGACATATAAATAAAAGAAAATATCTAAGTCTTATAAACTTTCCAAGGACAGGTAGTACAAATCATGAGCTTCTAAGATTTAGAGTTTACAAAGCTAGTGAAAAATAAATACATCATCTGTCCGAATTATACATAAACAGATTTTTCATAAGTCTAGAGCTACCATGAATAAGAGGCAGCTATTACTAGAACGCAGGTGTGTCTTCAGTGCTAGATCTTGTCATACACAACAACATGAGCATCCAAGTCAGCACGCAAGGTGCAGAAGTGTAGTATGAGTACACCCGACCCTATGTACTCAATAAGTAACAAACCTAACCTTAGGTTGAAAATAGTAACGAGGTAGGACAAGGGTCAAAGTCCAACTCTAATAACCAGAAACGGTGCATAACAATATAGTAAAAGTGGTACACGAAGTAACTCAGAGATATGATCGATGCTCGGCTCATTCACAGTTACAGAAAAATAGACATGCTTTTCAAGTATAACAGTAAATCACAAATCTTTCACCAAAATCACCAAAAGCAAGAGTAAGTTTGAAAACTGTAATTTTTTCCAAAGCTTTCAACAGGTAATTATTTCATTTTCAAATGGCACGAGGAAAATACATCTCTATGCCTACATGTCAACATGAGAAAAATGCATCTCTATGTATATATGTGAAGTGTTCATGTCGAATGCGATGCAACTCAGTGATAAAACCATATGCATACTCTCAGAGTATCAATTCACTCAGTCCTCCCAGTCACTCAGCCCTCACAGTCACTCAGTCCTTACAGCCACTCAGTCCTCACAGTCACTCAATCCTCCCAATTAGTTGGCACTCGCACCAAGTAGGTACCTGCGCTCACTGGGGGTGTTTACATATTCCGGAGGGGCTCCTTCAGCTCAAGCGCTATAATAAGCCAATCATGGAATAAATCAATAAAACATCTATTGCGGCGTGCATATCAAGATTTTCACTGCCGATCGGAAAACGCCAAATTTCCAATTTCGCCAATTCAAGCCTAATTCTACCACGGACCTCCAAATCACCTTCGGGACGCGCTTCCAAGTCCAAAATCACCTAACGGAGCTAACCAAATCATAAAAACCAGATCCGAGATCGAATACTAAAAAGTCAAAACTTGGTCAAACCTTTCAAATTTAA
>NW_017686607.1:4231-6281 GCF_001879085.1 Nicotiana attenuata | reverse complement strand
ATGCACCAGAGGGAACACTATGTTTTAGCAACGAGGAAATCGATGGACCAGCACAACCCCATAACGACGCTTTGGTAATATCCATGATGGTCCGAGACACTAAAGTCAAGCGTGTCTTTGGCGATCCCGGAAGCTCGGCTAACATAAGTTCGGTCGTGGGTCGTCGAACAGTTGGGACTGACAGGGCAGATAATTTCTGAGGTAAGATTATTGAATGGATTTAATATGGCTACGGAGACAACACGAGGGGAAATAACTCTGATGATCGACGTGGGCGGAGTTACAAAAGCGACCAAGTTCTGTGTTATCAAGGGCGATATGAGGTACAACGCCCTGCTCGGAAGACCTTGGATACACGACATCGGGGCCGTACCGTCCACGCTGCACCAGATGCTGAAATTCCCATCTGCCGAGGGGGTCATCACTGTGTACGGGGAGCAATGCGCCGCAAGAGAGATGTTCGCAGTAGATGAGGTGTCCAAGGCAAAATAGCAGTCAAAGTGTAAGCCTCCGGTAAAAGAGGCTGAACCAGAATCTACCTTCGGAGAAGACTTCTTCCTTCCCTGATCTTTCGTGACTCCGGATGAGTCCGATGCCACCAAATCAACGGTCGAAGAGCTGGAACAGATCCCTATTCGTTCGAGTGCGCCAGACCGAAAGGTATACCTGGGCTCGGGTTTAACTACCGAGCTCAGGAAAAATTTGCTTTCTTTTCTTACTGCTAACGAAGATGTATTTGCTTGGTCCCATTTGGATATGACAGGCATACCCCCGGAGGTCACGACTCACAAGTTGAGCACAGACCCAAAATTCCGGCCAGTCAAACAAAAGAGAAGGCCCCAATCCGAGGTCAAGCAGGCTTTCATCCACGAGGAGGTAACTAAGCTATTAAACATAGGGTCCATCCAGGAAGTTAAATACCCCGAATGGTTAGCCAACGTAGTTGTAGTACCCAAAAAGGGTAATAAATTAAGAATGTGATAGATTATAAAGATCTAAATAAAGCTTGCCCCAAGGATTCCTTTCCTTTGCCTAACATCGATCGAATGATCGATGCCACGGCCGGCCACGAGACGCTAAGTTTTCTCGACGCCTATTCCGGATATAATCAGATCCGGATGGATAAGGACGATCAGGAAAAAACGTCCTTCATCACTAAGTATGGCACTTACTGCTATAACGTGATGCCCTTCGGGTTAAAGAACGCCGGGGCCACCTACCAACGCCTAGTTAACAAGATGTTCGAGAATCAATTAGGCAAAACCATGGAAGTTTATATTGATGATATGTTAGTTAAATCCCTGCGCGCAGAGGAACATCTTAGCCATTTGCAGGAAACTTTTGCTATATTAAAGCAATATAACATGAAGCTGAACCCGGAGAAATGCGCGTTCGGGGTCGGATCCGGAAAGTTCCTGGGATTTATGGTGTCCAATAGGGGAATCGAGATCAATCCGGATAAGATTAAGGCAATCGAGGACATAAAGATTGTCGATAACGTAAAGGCCGTCCAACGGCTCACCGGGCGCATAGCTGCTCTAGGCCGGTTGATATCCCGATCCTCGGAGAGGAGCCATCGATTTTTCAATCTTCTAAAGAAGAAGAATGATTTCACGTGGGGACCAGAATGCCAGCACGCCCTAGAGGAACTCAAAAGGTACCTTTCTAATCCACCTTTGTTGCATACTCCGAAAATCGGAGAGCCTCTATACTTATACTTGGCCGTATCGGAAGTAGCCGTCAGTGGGGTCCTAGTTAGGGAAGAACAGGGCACCCAGTTCCCCATCTACTACGTAAGTAGGACACTAGGGGAAGCGGAAACGAAGTATCCTCACCTAGAAAAATTGGCATTAGCCCTAATTAGTGCCTCAAGAAAATTGAAGCCATACTTCCAAAGTCACCCCATACATGTTGTAACTACATACCCATTAAGAAATGTCATGCATAAGCCCGAATTGTCCGGCGGCTGGCCAAGTGGGCCATAGAGGTTAGCGAGTACGGATATCCAATATCGACCTCGAACCTCGATTAAGTCGCAAGTATTGGCTGA
>NW_017686607.1:0-1251 GCF_001879085.1 Nicotiana attenuata | reverse complement strand
AACTCACTCGGGGACTGCTTCGAAAAAACCTAAGGGTTAGACTTCACCCGGGCTCGAATAAACTCGTTCGAGGACTATATTGAAAAACGTAAGGTTTGATTTTTTACCCGAGCTCGAATCAACTCACTCGGGGACTGCCTTGAGAAAACCCAAAGGTCGAAGTTCACCTGAGTTCGAATACATTCACTCGGAGACTACTTTGAAAAACATAAAGGACTACCATCGTTCCAAAAAGATAAAAGGCAAAGTAATAACAAGATTGAAAAAGGAGCAATAGATGGCAAAGGGCAATGTTTCATAAAAAAGCTCGCTACCGGAGCAATTACATAAGAGGGGAAAACAAAACAAAGCATAGCCTATTCCCGGAGTCAATCAGAGCCATCCTCGAATTCTTCGGGGAACGTCGCCCTTCTCGAAGCGTCCTCAGCTTCGGCGGCTTTGGTGACGTCCGATGCAAGATCGAAACCGCGACGTTGGAGTTCGGTAAGAACTTCAAGCCGAGCCTGACACTTCGCATATTCGGCTAACATTCTTGACTGCTGGTTGGCCGCATCAGCATCGGCCCTATATTGGGCCACCAGATCGTTGACAGTCTCCTCGGCTTGGGAAACTTTAGCCTCAGCTTCCTGAAATCGATTGGTCCATAGCTCAATTTCAAGGACTCGAGCCTCATTGGCCAACGTCAAGTTCGCAACCTCTTTCCGAAGGGAAGTCTTCTCCGACTCCAACTGTTGCACCCGGGCTTCCAGTTCGGCTTTGTTCTCATCAAGTTCGGCTCTGCTCTCGTCAAGCTCGGCCTTAACCCGATTAAGCTCGGCTTGCACCCCCCTTAGCTTATAACCAAGCTCTTTCTTCGCTTCCTTCAGCCGGATAGCACAGGACGCGTGCTCTTTGTTCAAAAGGTCCAATCCGGTCCGGCTTTCTAGCAGCTTTTCTTCAAGGACCCGGCGCCCCTCTCGCTCCGTCTCCATTTGGTCCTTGATCCGGAGGAACATCGAGTGATATAGCACCGATGCCTGCAAAGAAAAAGTCTAAAGAGTCAGTACTGAATCACAAGGCAAAAATATTAGAAATAAAGGAAGAAGCAAGTACCTTGAGCTGCGCCTGTTGGGCTTCGTTGAAAAGGCATGTCCAATCTACAGCCTCGGTTGCAGCCCGGTCTTCCTCCGTCATCAGGTGATGAAGATAGCTTGCAACCCCGACCGGGGGGCCCACGAGCCCGGACCGGTCCTTGGGGTACGGTAGTACGTA
>NW_017686606.1:5533-6281 GCF_001879085.1 Nicotiana attenuata | reverse complement strand
TGGTTGATATGTAGAAGTCATTACGATTTATAGCGTGTTTCATTTATCGTTGGCAGTATAGGAAACTGTGGGAATAATGTTTTAGCTAATGAGAGGTTTTCTGCCGGTATTTGGTTGTTATGGGCAACTACTGTGAATAGAAGTTATCGTTTCGAGTGTTTGGGTTATGTAGTACATCATATGATTTCACCGAGGTTGTGGGTATGGGTTATTACAGTTGGTTCGGGCCTATTCTGAGTATAGATGTGAGGTCCTGATCTTGTGTATGATTTCGGAAAGTGCAATGTGATTCTACGATTTATGGTCTAGATGGACTGTGAAATTTCAGCTATGTTGTATTGTTGGACCTATGTAAGATAGGGTGATATGGGATCATCCCGGGTATATGCTTGGTAAAGTTATTCAGCTGTTGGTTAGCTTTTAGAACAACTCTGGATACGCTCGAGGACGAGCGTTTGCTTAAGTTGGGGAGGATGTAACGACCCGACCCGTCGTATCAGGTATTACCGCCTTGTTTTCCTCATTTATTGCTTCTTCATGTTTCATTATCAGCAACGAGTGAGTTAGAGTTGAGTTGAATTGGTTTGGATAGGAAATGAGACACTTAGTCTCTTTAAGGAAGACTTAAATTGGAAAAATCAACCGGACGTTGACTTATGAGTTCGAAGGTTCGAATGTGATTTCCGATGATCCGGTTAGCTTCGGGAGATGATTTTTGACTTGGGAGCGTGATCTGAATTGGTTTTGG
>NW_017686606.1:0-818 GCF_001879085.1 Nicotiana attenuata | reverse complement strand
TTCTCCTATCTTGTTAACACAGGGTTACGACGTCCCCTAACTTATTAAAAAAAGAGCCCATTTTCTCTTTTCAGTTCTTCATTTTGCAATTAGCATAGATTAGTTATTTGTGTTTTTGAATAACTCACAAAAGTTTCCTACATAAACTGGGGCTAGAAATTTTTTGTTCGTTTTGTTGTTTCTGATGTCTTGCAGGTTTTTCTGCAAAGTACGGATTTGATGTGCAAAAATAAGATTCCAGCTCTCGCCAGAGAAAGTGGAACGTTTGATCTCAATACCAGCCGAACCAGCTTTGACATAATGCATGCAGAGACATAGAATTTCAAGATTCATCTTCTTATCAACTGATCAAGAAGCAGGCTTGTGAGAATATTTCATAGTTTGTTACATCGAGAGCATGAAGTTTCAGTCTAAAGTCAATGGGGGAAGCAAGTCAAGAATCAAGACAAGACTCCATATGGCATTTAGATAGAAATTTTGTAACTCTTAGATTTCAAGAGTATGTAATTTCTTTTATTTTGATGTAATAGTAGGAAACGCGGATCGGAACCATGACGGAACCTCAATGGACTCTCCATCTAAGCATACTCCATCACTCTTCTTCCACTTGAACTACACGTGACCTGATTCCCTTATAACCCGAGATACGTAGGCTGCCTAAAATCAAGGCTCGGTCGCATCTTTTTCTTTTACCTTCTTTTACTTTTGAAATAATAGTGAGGTCAAAAATCAGTCACCTTGTTCATTTTCTTTGCCTGAAAACTCTTCATGTTTCCAAGCAAATAGGGACATGCTGTGAACAACTAATTTTTGACCCC
>NW_017686605.1:0-6281 GCF_001879085.1 Nicotiana attenuata | reverse complement strand
ACCCCAATTCAAGTTTTGATGAACTTTAGAACTTCAAACTTCTACATTCGATGTCGAAACCTATCAAATCACGTCCGATTGATGTCAAATTTTGCACACAAGTCACATTCTACATTACGGACCTACTCCAACTTCAGGAATTGGATTCCGACCCCGATATCAAAAAGTCCACTTCCGGTCAAACTCCTCAAAATCTTTCAAATTTCTATCTTTAGCCAAATGACTGCAAAATGGCCCACGGACCTCCGAATTCACTTCCGATCGCGCTCCCAACACCAGAATCACCATACGGAGCTATTCCCAAACTCGGAATCCCAAACGAACATTGATAACACTGAAATGCACTTCAACCCAAACTTATGAAATTCTTCCAAAAATGCTAACTTCCACAATAGGTGCCGAAACGTTCCCGGGTCTTCCAAAACCCGATCCGGACATATGCCCAAGTCCGAAATCATCATACGAACCTGCTGGAACCTTCGAATCCCGATTCTGAGGTCGTTTACTCAAAAATCCAATCTTAGTCAATTCTTTCAACTTAAAGCTTCCGAAATGAGAATTCTCTTTCCAAATCAACTCCGAACTTCCCGAAATTTTATTTTGACCGGCGTACAAGTCATAATACCTGAAGTGAAGCTGCTCATGGCCTCAAACTGCTAAACGACGCGCTAGAGCTCAAAACGACCGGTCGGGTCGTTACATTCTCTCCCACTTAAACATACGTTCGTCCTCGAACGTGCTAAGAACTGCGCTGGAGTTGTCCGAAATCACTGTTTAACACTTCGTGCACCTACCCATGCTACTACAACCCAGTTGAGCGCATTAGCTTGATCAATTCTGAAGACATTCTCTTTTGTTCAAGCAAATAAGCTTAGAGCCCAATTCCAACATCCGAAATTCTCTGCCAGGCCTACTTCCAATATATGAACACCGTATCAATCACTACACGAGGTACCAGAACATGACTGCATGCCTTTGCCGAATTCTCACCATGCACCACATTATTCACAGGACCATAATAACATTCTCTGATCATAATAACCGACATTCCCCGGATCTGATGCTTACAATGCACCTCATGATAAATATAATTCTTATTCCAACTCTCGCAATACTGCCATGATGGAAGAGATGTGTAGAAATTCATAAGCAACTACCGAGTCAACAAATCATTGAGTCTATACTTCTGACAAGAACATTACTTCATTCTGAACCAAATAATGATCTTTGCTCTTTAATATACTTCATATAATCCGACTGCACTGATCCTAGATCCAATAATCTCGTCTCACCCAGTACGAACTTCTCAGGCAATAAGCCACCCCGATCATGATCAAAAGTCCCATATGATGCCACAACATGCCAATAGGCAAGAAGCTCGAACGTGATACATAAGGAAAACGAACTCTGGAAGGGACTACTCAACTCACGCAACTAATATGAACTTTCCTCAGAAAATGGGAAACAAAACACATAAAAACAGATATAGGGGACTGTACTCAATATCACATTGACACGGCGTGTAACCCGATCCAAACAACATACCCGTGGCGGCGTGCCACCCGATCTACACATAAAATTTACATAAGAGCTCACCGAACAAAATCTCTCATTACTACAAAATACCGAATATCGGCTACAAGCACGCTAAGTGCATAACACCATCCCTAGGGAGACAAATAATGCCATAAGCTACAAACTCAAGCACAAATGAAGTGCGATATATGATCTGAATCTCAAGAGCCATCCTGCTCACATAACACCATCGCTACGCGGAACTTCAACACACAACAAATTTATCAAGCCATTTCGCAACTAACACGGCCCAGTATAGCATTACATAGAATTGCCGACGACGAAATAACATCCAACGTCCGAATACTCCTCCATAAAGAGCGCTATGCTGAAATGAACACATCCGTCCTGATATAGAGCCCATATTCATATTAAAATCCATTCACAGACCTCAAGTCGATTCTGATCGTACCGAACTAGGCCAATAATCTTTCCTGGGACCATAATAACCCCTTTTTCCCGTAACACACAAGAACAGCCGTCCAATCCGGAACAACCTTCCACATTCCACAACTAAATGAACTAAGCGTCTTTCAGGCATAAATCCTCAATTAGCAATAGTACCACAATCTCCATACTTGGTTTAAATCCTCAATCAATTACGTGACTACACGTCACACTTATACAATCTTTTCGTGGGATATGCTCTCATGGCCTTTTGCACTAGGTAACAAGTCTGCACATCCATACTACCGGCCATACAAATGCTGCAAAGCGAATCAAGGATCCGCAAGTCAATAAACAAAACCTTTTACTCATGACACTGATCTCAGGTGATGCTGAAGATAATACCAGCTTACTCTAAACATCTAAATTCTTTTCCTACTCATCCGAGCTCGTGACCTCCTTGTCAACACCGAACCGCAACATTGATTCTCAACTTTCAAATCCTATGCTACTCACGACACTTAATCATGACGATGCGCAAGAGTACAAGAATTTTATCATAACTTCTAAACCACTAATAGGGTAAACACTTCATCATATCAAAGCCTTTTACTTAACTCATTTCAAGTGAACCATTACAACCCGTGACTAAATTCTCATAACCGCAGAAAATACCAACCTCAAGTAGTGGTCTAAACCGCCATAACTCTTCCGGGATCCATCTGTACATAATAGGCCATAATACTCGAAAGCCTCCAAATAAAATCAATTAAGGCGACCGTCAAACCTCGCATGCATTACTGTAATAATGTGTATAACTTGACACGCTGAAGGAACTAATCGTTACCACCATTATACCAATTCAACCATTGCTGACTGATTTTACTTCTTCCAATTTACTCTGGGCTTGACATAGGAATAATAGTAGCCCTATTCAAAACATCACGAACCCAAATCCGCACTCATCCTAAGTGACCTTATTTCACGAGACCACGTTGTATCTATTCCCACAAACCATCTCATACCCTCCTTATGCGCATATTTGCATCCTCAACTAGTACACCCATTTTGATAATTCCTCTATGAATCCGAAGTCATTTTCTCCCATTCCTCTCAATTTATACGGCTGGCCGAAGATAACACAGAACACTCCAAGCTCCTTATCATAATCTGCTGCAAAAGCTCGATACTCAACCATACTATGGACTCGAAACCCTTAGGCACCACACCTTAACCTTTGAACCCACTAGGACCATTATTGAGAGTCACTCTGACTTGGTCCGGAATATAATCAACTGCAAGGCTCCGCTAGCACATGACCACCCTCTGAAAGAAGCACCCGGCCGAATCACCTTCCTTGCAACTCACTTCTACACGAAGCATAATTCCTGAGTCTTCCCAAAGCCTAAACATGAATCGATGATGCCAATTATAGAACACATTCTTAAATTCCTTTGCTCAAATTACCACTGATGTTCTCTTTCCTTAGTCGCAGTAACCCATCAATATGCCGATAACTAGAAATCTTACAAATAGGCGACCAGGCAATCCAACAGTAGGCGGTGGGACTCTCCCACTTAGCTTGAAGTCACTATTACACAACCTTGGAACCCACCGAGATTCTTTATCTCTTATTGAGATGACCTTGCGCAATTAAACCGCTAGATTCCTCAAAATCCTTCCTTTAGCATTTCATGAACACTCTGAATCTCTAGCAACATTCACATATTAGACCTCTTACCGGATAGCCAGTAAAATCCTCCGCAGGAGCTTCACCAACCACGCGACCGCTGACCTGCCCATAGGAGATAACCCACCTGAGCCCGTGCTTATTCACCAGCTGCACAAAGTCTATTCACTCCTCGTGGACATCAACTAAATGTGCGACAATATCTTCCAAATCAAAGTTATGTTGTATCCTTCTTCATATCAAGCAACTCCTTTCCTTCATATCAAATCTCCCGCCGTTATGCTAGCCAATATTTCAAATTAAGCTCGTAGACCTAGTCACTGTCCACCATGAATCCCAAATCACTCCAAACTTTTCTCAAGAAGTGTAGTCATCCTACCACAAAACCCATATGCTACTCTGCCCCGGAGGCAAATTGGAGAAAACCATAACACCAGCGAACTTATCGTATTCAACAAGGACAATGACACCACACCACAGATAAAAATTCCACCACGCTCGAAAATACCAAGTCTTGTTACTCCATCAAACCAAACTTGAACATTCATAGCCCGATTGCCTCTCCTCCGTCGGAAATAAAATTCTGAATCTCTGAATCTTGCATTGAGTAAACATCCTTCCAAGTCATTCACTATTTCAACGCATAGACAAGCATCCTACCATTACACCAATATTGTGCGATAGCAATGCACAAATCATCATAACAATTAATGCCAAATATCAAAACCTTAGGTAATACTGATACTGAGCAGAAACGACATAACGGCCTTCTGCAAAGCGACAATAATAGCCCAATCAAGTACGCAGGGAGGAGCATCTCGCACCATATCTGTAGTACAATTAAAATTTCTCAATTCTCGATCGATATAGCAAGCGCTTCACGTCACATAAGATCGAGTAGGAAATAAAAAAAGGCATAAGCCTCAAAGGCATCAAACCGCACGATGAGGAATCAAGAAGGGAAGTGCTCCTAACAGCCTTGTAGCCTCTCGAAGATAAGTACAGACGTCTCCGTACCGATCCGCAAGACTCTACTAGACTTGCTCATGACTCGTGAGACCTAAGTGAACCTAGTGCTCTGATACCATGTTGTCACGATCCAAAATCCACTAAGGATCATGATGGCGCCAGACACCGCTTTCAGGCAAGCCAACCATAAATACTTAATTAAATTCTCATTTAAATAATTGTGAAAACTATGATTTTCCTTCAATTTGGCTAGTAAAAGATAATCTTTACAAAATAAATAAAAGAATGTTTAGAAGTTAATACAGAATACCCCATAATCATCCCAGAACCCGGTGTCACAAGTGCATGAGCAGTTTCTAGGGAATAATGTAATACAACAACTGTCGAGAATACAAATTGGACAGAAAAGAAAATACAGTACAATACTCTGAATGAGACTCTACTGGCTATGGGTCGTCTCGAGAGGTGCAACTCACTTAAGTCTCCGTATCAACTATGTTGAGCATACATGTGCCTATGCAACAAAAATGCACAGTAAGTGTAGTATGAGTACAAAAACAATGTGTACCCAGTAAGTATCCCGTCTAACCTCGAAGAAGTAGAGATGAGAGGTCGATTTCGACACTTACTACTGGTCCAATAATAGTATACTAATAATACAAATAATCATGGATTTATTAAAAACTGTAGTAAACTCAAGTAAGTAAAGAAACAAGTAAGCATTCCTTTTTATATTTAGAAGTCTCCAAATTCATAATCCAATATTTATCAATTTATCTCAGACCAGGAAGGCAATATCAATTTCTAAATCTCAAGCAAGCATTACAAGCATGCGCAAATCATGCCGAGGTCGTACGGCCCGATCCAATAAATATTTAAACTGTGCACTGCCAGAGAGTCGAATGGCGCGAACCATAGATGCATACATTACCCCGCTCGCAAATCATACATGCGACGCGGTCAAATATAAATAAACAATCACCCGGCAGGCGAATCATACATGCGACGCAGGTACACATAGAAATACCATTCAAATAGTCAGTCAAGACTTCATCAAGGAAACAATTATTCAAGGAGATGTAAATTTTTCTTTACAAGTCAAGAAGATGAAGTTTAATTCTTTTAGAAAGTCCTTTGCCACTTTGGTATGATTTAAGCAATTTAAACTATCAATAAGGTTACTATTATCACAAGTCAAACATGATTTTGGGTCCTAGACTACCCGGACATAAGCATGATAGTAGCTACGCACGGACTCTCGTCACCTCGTGCGTACGTAACCCCCACAAATAGGAGCACACAACCGATTAACTCACCTATGGGGACAATTCTCTTTTACAAGGTTAGAAAGGAGACTCACCTCGCTCCGAAGTTCCATAACCGTTATTCCATGCCCTTCCGAAAACTCAAATCGATGCACATTGCTCCAAAACTAGCCAATAATTATATAAACTCATTAATATATGATCAATTACTCATTATAATCCAATTTATAACAATTCCTAACCCCGATCGAAAAGTTGACAAAATTAACCTCGGGCCCACGTGCCCGGATTCCTAAATTTTTCGAAGATAAAGTCTACCCATAACCTCACAAACTCAAATATATAATTTACTCCCAATTTCGTGCCCAAATCGTGGTCAAATTCCAAGAATACCA
>NW_017686604.1:1716-6281 GCF_001879085.1 Nicotiana attenuata | reverse complement strand
CAAATCGAATCAAACTTCCTCGAGGTGCGAGGGAGACCACTCACAAAATCCATAGTAATCCTCTCCCACTTCCACTCTGGAATATCCATCCGCTGATGTACACCACCGGGCCTCTGATGCTCATATTTGACCTGCTGACAGTTGAGACACCGAGCTACATAACTCACAATATCTTTCTTCATTCTCCTCCACCAGTAGTGCTGCCTCAAATCCCGATACATCTTTGCGGCACCCGGATGAATGGAATACCGCGAGCTGTGGGCCTCCTCTAATATCAACTCCCGAAGCCCATCCACATTGGGCACGCAAATCCGGCCCTGCATCCTCAACACGCCATCATCATCCATAGATACCTCTCTGGCATCACCATGCTGGACCCGGTCCTTAAGGAAAAGCAAATGTGGATCATCATACTGACGCTCTCTAATGCGGTCATACAAGGAAGACCGAGAAACCACGCACGCTAACACCCGACTAGGCTCCGAGATGTCTAATCTCACCATCCGATTGGCCAAAGCCTTGACATCAACTGCAAAGGGCCTCTCCCCAACTGGAATGTATGCCAAACTACCCATACTAACCGCCTTCCGGCTCAAAGAATGCCCATATCTCATCCGAAAAGCAGTCTTCAAAATATCTGAATCCCTAATCTTCAGCTGGTGATAGCCTGAACGGAGGTCAATCTTGGAGAATACCCTTGCCCCCCTAGAGTTGGTCAAACAAATCATCAATACAGGGCAGGGGATACTTGTTCTTCACTGTCACCTTGTTCAATTGCCTGTAGTCAATGCACATTCTCATTGTGCCATCCTTTTTCTTCACAAACAAGACCGGTGCACCGCACAGCGACACACTCGGACGAATGAACCCCTTATCTAGGAGCTCCTGAAGCTGATCCTTTAGTTCTTTCAACTCTACTGGTGCCATACGGTATGGAGGAATAAAAATGGGCTGAGTGCCCGGCACCAGATCAATACCAAAATCAATGTCCCTGTCCGGCGGCATGCCCGGCAGGTCTGCAGGAAACACATCAGGGAAATCCGTCACAATGGGAACAGAATCAAGGCTAGGAATCTCAGCTCCAACATCTCTCACGAAAGCCAAATATGATAAACAACCTTTCCCAACCATCCGCTGGGCCTTTAGGAAAGAAATCACCCTACTAGGAACATAGTCAGTCATGCCACGCCACTCAATCCTCGGAACACCCGGTATAGCCAACGTGACTGTCTTGGCATGACAGTCCAGAATAGCATGGCACGGAGATAGCCAGTCCATGCCCAGAATAACATCAAAATCTACCATGCTCAACAGCAACAAATCAACTCCGGTCTCCAGCCCCCCAATAGTCACCAAACAAGACCGATACACATGGTCTACCACAATAGTATCACCTACCGGGGTAGATACGTGAACAGGTAAAGCAAGACACCCTCGGGTCGTACCCAGGTGATGAGCAAAATATGAAGATACATAGGAATAGGTGGATCCAGGATAAAATAAGACAGAGGCATCCCTGTGGCAGACTGAGATAATACCTGTGATAACAGCATCTGATGCAACGGCGTCCCTCCTATCTGGGAGAGCATAAAATTGAGCCTGGCCACCGCCAGATCGGCCTCCACCCCTGGGGCGGCCCCTGGCTGCCTAGCCCCCACCCCTATCTGATTGGGAGGGTGCTGAAGTAGATGGAGTAGAAGACGAGGGCTGATCCCTCTGCTAAAACCGACCACCACGACGTCGAGGACAATCCCTCTTCATATGGCCAAACTCGCCGCACTCGTAGCAACTGCCTGGTGCTGGGGAAGGGGACTGAAGGGAACCCCTCGCTGCAGAAGAACCCTGGGCTGAAGAGGCATGAGAAGAGCTCTATGCGGGATGGGCACTAAGTGAAGGCTGGCCCTGCTGAAATCCCTGATGACCACGGCCTGAAGAAGCCCCACTATATTCATGGCGAGCTGACTGAGGAGGCCTGAAGGAACGACCTCTACCACGCTGGAACTGGCCCCTAGACGGAGCACCACTGAAACTGCCTGAACTCCGAGGCCTCTTGGCCTCCCTCTCCTCACGCTCCCTGCGGCGAATCGCCTCAATATCACGAGCAATGTCAACTACCTCCTCGAACGAGGCACCCAAAACCCTCTCTCTGGTCATCAAAAGCGGAGTGAATAGTTGAGGCCATCCACGAACCTCCTGATCCTCTCCCGATCTGTCGGGATCATCCAAGTAGCATGACGGGCTAGCTGTGAAAATCTCCTCTCGTACTGGGTCACAGACATGTCCCCCTGAGTCAACCACTCAAACTGACGACGCAGCTTCTCCCTGCGAGTCTGCGGTACATACTTCTCCAAAAAGAGTGGAGAACTGCTGCCATGTAAGGGGCACTGCACCAACAGGCCTACGCCTCTCCAAATCCTCCCACCATGTAAATGCAGCCCCTGAGAAGTGGAAAGTAGTAAAAGCCACTCCACTCGACTCCAAGATCCCTGCGGTGCGAAGCATACGCTGACACTTGTCAAGAAATCCCTGGGCATCCTCGCCCTCAGCACCACTGAACGCCGGAGGCTGGAGCCAACCAAACCTCTCAAGACAACGCTGCTCATCGTCTGGCATAGCTGGAACCACATAGTCTGGAGCTGGTGCAACTGGTGCAACTGGGGTAACGGGTGCAATTGGGGCAACTGGTACAACTGGGGCAACTGGTGCAACTGGGGCAACTGGGGCTGCTCCCGTGTCTGTAATCCCTGAACAACCTGCTCAGGTGTGCGAGCAGCGGGGTTCTGATTGCCTCCCCCGATCTGTGAAGTAGCTGCTGCAGTAGTGGCTGAGACGACATGAGCCAGGCCAGTGCAAACTGATAGTATCTGAGCCAAGGCATCCTGGAGACCTGGAATCACAATGGGCACTGCTGGTGCCTGCACAGGTGCTGCTGGAGCATCTACAGCTGGAGGCTGGTCCTGAACTGGGGCAGCTGGTGGATCAACAGATACTGCCATCGCTTGTCTGCCTCGACCACGACCACGACCGCATCCACGGCCTCTAGTAGGTGGTACTGGTAGTCGTCCGTTACGTCCGGTAGCACGAGTTCTCGCCATCTGCGAAAGAATAGAATACAGAAGTTTAGTTCTTGGATCAACAAAGTCGCACGACAAGAATTTCAAGAATATGAAGTTTTTCCTAAAGGTTCTGCAGCCTCTCGAGGATAAATACAGACGTCTCCGTACCGATCCGCGAGACTCTACTAAACCGGCTAATGATTCGCGAGACCAAGTAACCTAGGCTCTGATACCAACTTGTCACGACCCAATCCCCGGTCGTGATGGCGCCCAACCCATTGCGGGGCACGCCCGACCTTTCAACAATATTTCCCACATTGGATGGTTCATAATTTCGAAGCACAGATATTAATGACTAAGCCATTTTTATCAAAAATTTAGGGATACTGAACAATACGCGGATGTTTAACAAAATACTGAAAACATAAATCCCAAACTAGGACCCGGTGTCACGAACATGAGTCTCTAATACAGAGTTCCCACCTAATACAGTCTGTCTAGGATAAAATGCGGAATGAAAGAGAATAAAGATAGGAGGGAGAGACGAAGGCTGCGAACGCCATGCAGCTACCTCAATGCTCCCCGATGCTGCTGTGCTGCTAAATAATCCTCACTCAGCCTGTGACGCACCTAGATCTGCACACAAGGTGCAGGGAGTAAAGTGAGTACTCCGACTCAGTGAGTAATAAACATAAATAATGGCTGAAGATATGAAATCGATGAAAAACACAAGGCAAACTATAACTGGCAGTACCAAACCTTTAACAGTAAAACTAACAAGGCAATGAGATAATAGTACAGAAAGGCCTATGCCGGGTAAAACAAGTAAGTAATAACGCATGAATGCAATGCAATGCATGTGCCGGTACACTCAGGTACCCACTGCAGCGTGCAGTCCGAGCCAACCATATATATTTATCGTCGACGACGCTCACTGGGGGTGTCTACAGACTCCGGAGGGGCTCCTACAGCCCAAGCGCAAATAATCAAGCCATCTCGTGGCACCAACCAGGCCCTCGGCCTCAATATATATATAGTACTGCTGCGGCGTGCAGCCCGAGCAGCCCATGTATCCAGAAATCACTATAAGCCTCTTGGGCATTATAAATCAGTAATTCACAGCCCAAAATATCATTTAAAATGTCATTTAAGTTTTCAAATCTGAGAAAAAGAGGCTGAGTTTGCAAAGTAGTACTTGAAACCTTGGGATGAGGTTAAACAATATGCAAAGTATGCAAAATCAGTGATATCAATCCTTGAAGGATTCGAATAGCCGGCACGAAGCCCAAATACAACAGTCAAATCCAAATAACGATGATTTCCAACAAGTTCTAGTAGAAAAACACAGTAAAACATCACCGGGACGGACCATGTCACAATCCCCAATAACAAACGACCCCGCACTCATCATAGAGCGCGTGCCTCGCCTCAATATAGCGCTACGATGTGAAATTCCGGGGTTTCAAACCCTCAGTTCATCATTTACACCTATTACTCACCTCAAGCCGG
>NW_017686604.1:0-368 GCF_001879085.1 Nicotiana attenuata | reverse complement strand
AACCAAACGACGTCCGAATGACCTGAAACTTTACACACACATCCCAAATCACTTAACGAAGCTACAGCAACTCTCGGAATTTCATTCTAACCCTCGGATCAAAATCTCGCCTATCAACCAGAATTCGCCAAAATACTAACTTCGCCAATTCAAGCCTAATTCTACACTGGACCTCCAAAATCACTTCCGATCACACTCCTAAGTCACAAATCATCTAACGAAGCTAACCAAATAATAAAAACTCCGATCCGAGCTCATATACAAATAAGTCAACTCTCGCTCAAACCTTTCAAATTCAAAGCTTTCAACTAAAATTGTTCTTTCAAATTCATTCCAAATCTTCTTTATGAGGTGGCTGATAGGGATAT
>NW_017686603.1:4671-6281 GCF_001879085.1 Nicotiana attenuata | reverse complement strand
CGTTCCCCATTTTTCCTTTCCCATTATTCATCCTTTCCATTTCCACAAACTTTAAATCAATATTTGAGAAAAAAATATTAAAAATCCCTTTCTTAAGAACAATCAGCATTAGTGTTTTTGAGATGAATTAGATCTATGGCTATTCCAGTGTTGATTCTGTTTTGGGTAAGGATCGTTTTGGGACTATGATTTTCAGGTTGTGGACTCGATATTTAATGGCGGATTTATTTGATCGAGAGAAGCTAATTTTTTTTTGACAGTTTATGGTGAGATTCTTGAGATGCGTTTTGGAGAGTGTGGTTGACGGAGGTCTTTGCAGAATTAGGTGTGATGTACAACATAAAATTATGTGGACAAGAATATATATTGAGCACATTCACTGGTGGTACCTTGGCATCAATGGAGGAAGGAGTTTAAGGTGGTTCAAATGGTGGATTGATGTAGTGAGTGGCGTCGTTGGACAAATATTTGTAAGGGAGAGATGGACGATGGAAAATTGGAGAATGATGATTTTTTTGTTATCCATGGTGGTATTGTTGCTGGTAAAGATAGAAAGTCAGAGTGTTATTTCTTGCTTTCTGCTGTGAAAAATGAAGAGAGATGGTAAGGGTGGGGGAGGAGTCTGAGTGAAAAAGAAAAAATATTTTTAGAATTAAATAAAAATAATGATAGTGTCATAAAAATCTGATGTGAGACGTACGTGTCATCCTACATTGTGCATTTGAAGAACACGCGAGGTAGGGAGGTTAAGTAGTCGTGTTTAACAAGTCCGAGTGTCTGGTGAATCTGTGAAGTATAGGGACCGGGTATGACGAAAGTCGGGACAAGGTAGAGGTATATAAAAGTAATGTACATTTTCTAGTAACAAACTAAAACGGTAAAACGTGTACACGTAAAACGAAACTTGTATTACGAATTATGACAGTACAAGTTACACGGTAACAGTTCAAATGTATAATTTCGAGTATACTTTAAAAACACCTTAAAACGTTTTTGTAAACGTTCTAACTCTTTCGTATACGNTTACGCTTCGGTTCTTACGGTTACGAACTTGGGTTTTAACTTCCGTTTACCGAAGTTCGGTTCGGGGAACCCTTAGGGGGTAACTTAAAAGTTTTTTTCGGGGAAAACTTTACGGGTACCCCTTAAGTTTACCCTAGTTTTTAGTTCGGTAAAAACCTACTTTAGTTAAACGTGGGGGTTCCCCCCTAGGTTTCCGTTTACCTGGTAAGTTACGTCCGTAATTACGGTTAAGTCCCCGTAATTTAACGGTCCCCTTTACGGTTTTAAACCGTAAAACGTTTCCGTAAACCCCCCCGGATTTTACCTAAAACCCCCCGGTTTTCCTACGGTTTTCGAAACCCGTTTTTTTGGGGTTTCCCTTTAACCCCGTTAAAAAAAACGGGTTTTTTTTTCCGGGGGGGGTTTTAAAAAACTTTTTTAAGGGGGTTTAACCGGGTAAAAAAAAAAGTTTTTTCCCGAAAAAAAAAAACCCCGTGGGTAAAAAAAACCCCGTTTGGGGGGTTAAAAAAAACGGGTTTTTCCGTAAAAAAAACCCCGGGGGTTTTCCCCCCCCTAAAAATTTTTAAAAACGGTTTTTTTTTTAAAAC
>NW_017686603.1:0-653 GCF_001879085.1 Nicotiana attenuata | reverse complement strand
CCCCGTTTGGAGTGGCGAGGGACCCCAGGTCATGCCACTCGCAGTGTTATCTCATATGTGAAGGCTCGACGCATGGTCGAGAAGGGGTGTTTAGCTTATCTGGCGTATGTTCGCGATTCCAGCGCAGAGGTCCCTTCTATTGATTCTATTCCTATTGTTCGGGAGTTCCCTGAGGTTTTCCGTTCAGACCTTCCGGGTATGCCGCCCGACAAGGATATCGATTTTTATATTGATTTGGCTCCGGGCACGCAGCCCATTTCTATCCCGCCATATCGCATGGCCCCGCCAGAGTTGAAAGAGTTAAAGGATCAGTTGCAGGATTTGCTTGAGAAGGGTTTCATTAGACCCAGCGTTTTGCCTTGGGGTGCGCCGGTGTTATTTGTGAAGAAAAAGGATGGTTCGATGAGAATGTGCATTGATTACCGACAATTGAACAAAGTGACGATAAAGAACAAGTATCCACTGCCGAGGATTGATGATTTGTTCGACCAGCTTCAGGGTGCCAGGGTATTCTCCAAGATTGACTTGCGATCTGGCTACCATCAGTTGAGGATTAGGGCATCCGATGTCCCTAAGACGGCATTCCGCACTCGGTACGGGCGATTATGAGTTTTTGGTTCATGTCATTTGGGTTGACCAATGCCACGGCAGCA
>NW_017686602.1:4766-6281 GCF_001879085.1 Nicotiana attenuata | reverse complement strand
GTGGAAGCAGTGCAGAGTTGGCCCAGACCATCCTCAGCTACAGAGATCCGTAGTTTTCTTGGCTTGGCAGGTTATTACCATCGATTTGTTAAGCGATTTTCATCCATTGCAGCACCTATGACCAGGCTGACCCTGAAGGGTGCTCCATTCCAGTGGATGGAAGAGTGTGAGGAGAGCTTCCAGAAGCTCAAGACAGCTTTGACTACAGCTCCAGTTTTGATATTGCCTACCGGTTCGAGGTCTTATACTGTCTATTGTGATGCCTCAAGGATTAGCCTTGGAGCGGTGTTGATGCAGGACGGTAGGGTGATTGCTTACGCATCCAGACAGTTAAAAGTATATGAGAAGAATTATCCTGTCCATGATCTCGAGTTAGCTGCTATTGTTCATGCCTTGAAGATCTGGCGTAATTATTTGTACGGGGGTGCCTTGTGAGATTTATACTGATCACCGGAGTTTGCAGCATCTGTTCAAGCAGAAGGACCTTAATTTGTGCCAGAGGAGGTGGTTAGAGCTGCTGAAGGACTATGATATCACTATCTTGTATCACCCGGGCAAGGCCAATGTAGTGGCCGATGCTTTGAGTCGCTGGGCGGAGAGTTTGGGGAGTTTGGCTTATCTACCAGCAGTGGAGAGGCCCATGGCAATGGATGTTCAAGCCTTAGCCAGCCAGTTTGTGAGATTGGACCTTTCGGAGCCCAGTCGGGTCCTTGCTTGTGTGGTCTTCCTTGTTTGATCGTATCCAGGAGCGTCAGTTTGTTGACCCTCATTTTCTTGTCCTCAAGGACAAGGTTCTGCGAGGTGATGCCAGAGATGTGACCATTGGTGATGACGGGGTATTGAGGATGTAGGGTCGGATTTGTGTACCCAATGTTGATGGGCTTCGGGAGTTGATTCTATAGGAGGCCCACAGTTCACGGTATTCCATCCATTCGGGTGCCGTGAAGATGTACCAGGATTTGAGACAGCACTATTGGTGGAGGCGAATGAAGAAGGATATAGTTAGGTTCGTAGCACGGTGCCTTAGTTGTCAGCAGGTAAAGTGTGAGCACCAGAGACCGGGTGGTTTGCTTCAGCAGATAGAGATTCCGGAGTGGAAGTGGGAGCGGATCACCATGGACTTCGTAGTTAGACTCCTACGGACTTTGAGGAAATTCGATGCCATTTGGGTGATTGTGGATCGGCTGACCAAGTCCGCGCACTTCATTCCTGTGTGTACCACCTATTCTTCGGAGCGGCTGGCAGAGATTTATATCCGAGAGATTGTTCGTCTGCATGGTATTCCAGTTTCCATCATTTCCGACAGAGGTACTCAGTTTACATCACGATTCTGGAGGGCCGTACAGCATGAGTTGGGCACTCGGGTGGAGTTGAGCACAGCATTCCACCCCCAGACGGACGGGCAGTCCGAGCGCACTATTCAGATTCTTGAGGATATGCTCCGTGCGTGTGTGATGGAGTTTGGAGGGTCTTGGGATCAGTTCTTGCCATTGGCGGAGTTTGCCTACAACAACA
>NW_017686602.1:0-912 GCF_001879085.1 Nicotiana attenuata | reverse complement strand
TTATTTATTGAGTTTCTAGTTTCTTTGCTTATGGCTTTCTTTTGCAGCTGCCATTGTTTGTTGCTCGTGCTATTGGTCAAGTCTTGTCTCCTTATCCCGTCGTTCTCCTTGGCAAAGGAAGATGGTCCCTTTAGTTCCATTTACAGTTTCGGGGATAGCGACTCTTCATCATTGTATGGGTCAGAATCCGATCTCACGGTAATTAACGGTGTTAATCTCGTCTTGAGCTAATCCATAATTAATAAGTGGTATGGCCACTTATTCATAACAGGATTCGACTCTTGTCCGATTTAATCTACGAGGGCACGGCCCATTCATTCCCCCATGGGGACGGAACCTCAGCGTGGCCACGGCCATTTATTGCCAGCTCACGAAGCTCACATCTATAAATACTAAGAGTGGAAGCCCTAGAAAGGGGGCTGCTTCTTCACCACTATTGACAAAAGAGAGAGAGAAGAGAAAAATATACCCATCTTATTGGAAGAGAAAACACCATTGTAAGGCTCTGAACCTCTTCATGGAGAGGCAGACCAAACCAATATTATCAATAAAAGCTGTTAAGATTTCTTCCCCTAACCTTGAGTACTTATTTTCATGTTCTTCGCTTGGTCCGATGGATTATTACGATTTGCTATGATTTTTCCGTAACTTATTTGTATTGTTTTGCACTCATAAAGCACATGATAACTTTTGAGCAAACAATTTGGCGCCGTCTGTGGGGATTTCATAGCAAAATCGCGTAGTTCTTCCATGGACCAAAAGGAAAGAAACGTCGGAAAAGGAAGAACAACCCAGCATAAACAAGCCAAAGCGGCATATCAGGCCGATGGAACTCGAAGATCTCGAATCGAGATCCAGTTCCTCTGTCTCTCATCTATCGGATGGTGCAAACAAGAAGAAGCAGCCCCCCTC
>NW_017686601.1:5169-6281 GCF_001879085.1 Nicotiana attenuata | reverse complement strand
TTACTCAAGGGAAGATTTGGGTGCCAAGAGAGGGTAATTATTTAGAACGGGTATAAGCTTGTAGCATTGGTTCTTGGAAGAAAAGGTTTAAGGCTCAAAAGGGTTAACTAGGGATCATCTTTTTGGTAGGCTATGGAATTGTTCAATTTAGCATTCGGATCAAGGAGAGCCTATAATCACTTCTCAAGTCAAATTTCACCTACGATTTCGCCTCAACAAACATTCAGGGCAAGTTCTAGACCATTGGCTCGGGACTTGGACTCACAATTAGATTCCTCACCACACACGCTAAGGGATTGCTAAAACATCGAGTCGAGGGCCCACAACGACCTTAGTTACGATTCAAGCAAACAATGGTCCGAAAAGACCACACGATGATTGTTTGGTCAACGCAAGAGTCTCAAGGCCACGACTTTCACCATCCTAAACACAACATTATGTCTTTGACCATGGGATCAAAGGCAAATGTGCTAGGCCCAAGTGAAGCTTTGCTTAAGGTACTCTTAACTACAACTACAAAAAACAAAAGAAAAATCAAAGAAACGGACTCAAACCCTTAAGAAAGTAGTCACTCCATCCATCATCGGGAAGAGCCACCCGGTTCACACAATATTCCAGCCTTGGAAAGAACCGTGGCCTTAAGAAAACCAAGGGCTTATTGGAAACGTCGAAAACAAAACAAAAAGTCTTTGGAAAGAACCGTGGCCTTAAGAAAACCAAGGGCTTATTGGAAACGTCGAAAACAAAACAAAAAGGCTACGAACCTAACTATAAAACTAAAAACAAATTTTTTTTGCAAAAAACGAAAATAGAATGAATATGTACAATAGGGAATTAGAATATACAAACGGGGATGAATATATACAAAATGTAACTTAACTTTATATACAAACCAAAATAGAAGATAAAAAGTAATGTAAATTTATATACATACCAAATGGAAAATCAACCAAAAAGGAATGAAAACTGAGTCAAATATGTACAGTCATCCAGATAGTCATCAAAAAGGTAGGGAGCACCCCCACGAATAAGAGCTGGCATTGTCCCCAATGCCAACTACCAAAATAAGCATCAAACAAAAAGTCATAGCAAAGGATATAGGGGCTCCCTAA
>NW_017686601.1:0-867 GCF_001879085.1 Nicotiana attenuata | reverse complement strand
AAATGGTCCGCAACTTGGTTCTCACTTCCCCTCCGGTCCACTATTTCTAAGTCAAATTCTTGAAGAAGTAACACCCATCTCATCAATCTTGCTTTGGAATCCTTTTTGGTCATCAAATATCTAAGGCGGTATGGTCCGTGTGCACAATCACCTTGGCCCCCATAAGATAGGGCCGAAATTTCTCCATGGCAAATACAATGGCCAATAACTCCTTCTCCGTCACCGTGTAATTCCGTTGAGCTTCATTCATAGTCTTACTTGCATAATACACGGGATGGAACATTTTGTTAACCCGTTGACCCAACACCGCCCCCACTGCAACATCACTAGCATCACACATTAGTTCAAAGGGCAAACTCCAATTAGGTGCAGTTATGATAGGAGTAGTGGTCAACTTGTGCTTCAAAAATTCAAAGGCCTCCATACATTTTTCATCAAAAACAAACTTGGCATCTTTCTCTAGTAGCTTGCACAGTGGATTCACAACCTTCGAGAAGTCTTTGATAAACCGCCGGTGTAAGCCAGCAAGCCCAAGAAAACTCCTCACCCCTTTGACAGAAGTAGGGGGAGGGAGCCTTGAAATCACCTCAATTTTCGCCTTATCTACCTCAATCCCATGTTTTGAAATCTTGTGGCCTAACAGTTTACCTTCTTCAACCATAAAATGGCATTTTTCCCAATTGAGAACAAGGTTAGTTTCTTCACAACGAGCCAAGACTCTATCCAAATTCACCAAGCATTCATCAAAAGAGTCACCAACCACACTAAAGTCGTCCATAAAGACCTCCAATATGTCCTCCACCATATCGGTGAAAATAGCCATCATGCAACGTTGGAAGGTCGCCGGAGCATTGCACAATCCGAATG
>NW_017686600.1:5171-6282 GCF_001879085.1 Nicotiana attenuata | reverse complement strand
TTAGACGTTTTGATTTTACTTGTTGATTCTTCTTCGTAACCAGAAGTAAGCACCACATATTTCACATTCATATGTAGGATTTCCTATATCCCAGTATTCTAATGAAAAAATAAGGAAAATGTAAGATTAATAAAAAGGCGTTATGTTATGGTATACCTACTTAATGTATATACATATAAAATAAACAAAAATGCATACCTTCATTCTCAATAATTCCATATACAACATGTGGATCTAAATAGCATGAAAATCATATAAGTTAGCCACGTAAATTGAAAAGGGGACATACATTAATTATTGTTTGAGGTAAGAAAAACATACCTTCATAGTCGTCTTCACTTTCAGTTGCATCATTATTTTCTGCGATTTTTTTCATGAAATTTACGTTAACTATTTAATCAAGGTACCATTATTTTGGAAAATAGTATAAATGTAATTTTTTGTGCAATTTTTTTTTTAATTAAAAACATACCTGCTAAATCACCATCAATATTGACATCTTCAATTTCTAATAATAAGTTATAATAAAATGTCGTTAGTATAAAAAAACAATTCATGATATATTAATAATTGTGTTTATAATAACAACCTGGAATGAGGGGTAGCATATTTAAATCTGGTAAAAGATAATTTGTCTCCACATTTGAAGTTGACAAACCAAGTTGCAAATGTTTCTGTTGAAGTAAATTTGGAGATTGTGCCTGAGAGTGAGACGATGAAGCGTGTCCACAACTCTCTAAATGTGTATAATGTACTTGTGTAAACAGTTGACGATTTGTTATGTCTTTTAAAGGTTGTGATGCCTTTTGTTTTCCAAATGCATCCCCTGTGATAGAAGCAGGACAAATGAAGTCTGTATACCATAAAACATACAAATCAGGTTTAAAAAAAAAAGTGAAATAAAATATCAACAATATGACGTTACACCAACATTGGATAAATTACACATTCTTGACACTCATAAGGGGCTGTAAATTTGCATTAAATGAATGCGTAAAATATAAAATTGAATAACTTTGATTTAATAAACATATATACTAATTTTGTATGAAATCCTTTCTGTCCACAAGTAGATATACATAAATTAATAAAATTTCATTGTAGTTGTAAA
>NW_017686600.1:0-1419 GCF_001879085.1 Nicotiana attenuata | reverse complement strand
ATGTCTCTGTCACATCTAGATACATCAAAATCTCCAACTACCAAAGCAGCAACCTCTGAAATTGTTGGTAAGTTGTATCTTCTTCCATCATAGTTCCGTTTTCCTATCAATCTTAGTCTAAAATTGGATTGAGTATCTTCCTGAAATTTGTCTCTGACCATTCTAAAAGACTTTGTCAAAACATTATGCTCATCAAGCATTTGTTTCAGATCTTGAACAAATTCAGCATGTAGTTGGCTTATTCTTTCACCACGACGGCATAAAAATAGGTTTTATAAAATTGATGTATATTTTTTTTTAGATTATTCATTCATATATAAATTAGGAAAAATTGAGTACTAACCCCAGTGCATGAATTCTATTCTCAACTTCGTTTTCTGTGTCATATATATATAATTGTGCAAACTTGGGGGTGGATCCTTCAGGGGGCAATAAACTCCCGATTTGATGATAGTTTTGTCCAGATAATTTGAATGTTCTTGGCCCCTTTGTTTGGTTGATAGAAGCATCAACTTTTCCTCCCATTGAGGTAAATGAAAACATTGAGTTATAACTTCTAATGTTATCTCTAAAATGTTTACTTTTTGAACCTACATAAAATTATATGTTTGTGAATCAAGATTTATTCATATATTGAAGACAGTATTGAAGTATGGTAAAAGTCGAATTTGTTGTTACCTGATCCGAATAATAGGTTTTTTAAAATTGTGGGAGGTTGTTTTGGCTTTGGGAGACGTATCTTTCCATGATTACAACACAAAGAAAACTCTGGTTTTTTAGCTTTGATTTTCTTGTTGATTCTTTCTTCGTACCAGAAGTAAGCACCACAATATTCACATTCATATGTAGGATTTCCTATATCCCAGTATTCTATGAAAAAATAAAGGAAATGTAAGATTAATAAAAAGGCGTTATGTTATGGTATACCTACTTAATGTATATACATATAAAATAAATAAAAATGCATACCTTCATTCTCAATAATTCCATATACAACATGTGGATCTAAATAGCATGAAAATCATATTAAGTTAGCCACGTAAATTGAAAAAGGGGACATACATTAATTATTGTTTGAGGTAAGAAAAACATACTTTCATAGTCGTCTTCACTTTCAGTTGCATCATTATTTTCTGCGATTTTTTTCATGAAATTTACGTTAACTATTTAATCAAGGTACCATTATTTTGGAAAATAGTATAAATGTAATTTTTTGTGCAATTTATTACTAATTTTTTTTTAATTAAAAACATACCTGCTACATCACCATCAATATTGACATCTTCAATTTCTAATAATAAGTTATAATAAAATGTCGTTAGTATAAAAAAATCAATTCATGATATATTAATAATTGCGTTTATAATAACAACCTGGAATGAGGGGTAGCATATTTAAATCTGTTAGAAGATAATTTGT
>NW_017686599.1:5569-6283 GCF_001879085.1 Nicotiana attenuata | reverse complement strand
AACTATTATATGACCTCTTACGCATTGATACGTGAATACGATGGGATACGACCGCCCGTAATGTCTTTCCGTTGGTATGTAGTTGGATCGATGCTTCGCCTCATCCGTGCTCCTTGGAAACCTTGACTCTTCAATAGATTAGATTAATCTTAACTTAAGAAAAGTGGTACTTTCTCTTTGCCTTACCGTCTTTTCTCAGCGGATCAGCCA
Source organism: Nicotiana attenuata (assembly GCF_001879085.1). Taxonomy (NCBI): domain Eukaryota; kingdom Viridiplantae; phylum Streptophyta; class Magnoliopsida; order Solanales; family Solanaceae; genus Nicotiana; species Nicotiana attenuata. Next base: position 6,073 of record NW_017686599.1, on the reverse strand, counting down.
CATAGTCCGAAGTAAGGTTAGTGACGGGAACTTAGCTATCTTTTGGTCAGGTTTTCTGGGATTGGTTCCTCTACTATAATAGGTCCCGAACGCCTCACTTCTCTTACTTTCAGTGCTTATCTTCAATTATAAGATGGTCACCCACCCTAAGCAAGATCGGTTCAGCAGGCCAATTCACGCATCTTTCGCATAGTACCAAAAAAGCCCTATGAGCTAACTTTTCATTTGACGGCAAAGAGCAAGCGGACCTGTGAAAGTCACATCTTTGACTAATATACACGGGCTTCTAAGAGGATGTCCTGTTTAAGCAGCAGCCAAGGCGCCAAAACCCGTTGTTGACAAATCGGGTCAAAAGCCCAATATAACGCATTTGGAGGGCACGGCAGTACAGGGAGCCAAGCCATCAGAATCAGACCCGTAAGGTACTCGTTTTTACTATAAACAATGGTCTCTGAGAGGAGTTCTTAATTCAACCAAAACCTACGCAACAGAGTCCTTAACTTT
>NW_017686599.1:0-818 GCF_001879085.1 Nicotiana attenuata | reverse complement strand
CGGGCTAGTTTCTAGGGCGAGGATATACTTCTATTTAACTACTCCATCTGGTCAAGAGCCAGCATCTCAATGCAACATTATTCCATTCTCAGTCTATAGTGCTTCTGCCAGCTAATGCTAATAGAAGATAAGAGATTGTTGAAAGTAACTGAACAAGGTTGTACAACTTTAGTTCATTAATATCATGTCTAAATGGTCATGTATCCATATTCAAAGTCCCCTGTGATCAAGCATAGTTTGTGAAAGTGGGATCTTTTTTTCCCACTTTAGCTCAATTGCATTGTGAACCTTCTTTTCTCAATCGCTTTCCTTAGGCACATGTCTTCAAGTCTTGTAGAACTTGATGAAGAGGAGCGGAGATGGAATGAATGAAGCAATGAGAGAGCCTAATTTCCTCCTGACCGAGTATAAGCATGTTCCATTGGCCTTTATTACATTAGATTAGTGGGACTACGGCTGGCTCTTTCTCCTCAATCGGTGGAAATGCCATTCATAACATCTTTGGCAACCTTTCTTTCACAGGTGGCAGAATTATAGACCATATAACCTTGCCAACTAAAGCTTCCTACTCTACCGCAGTAAGGTCTTAAGCGATCGAAGTGACCTAACCTGGCTCCATCTAGAAGGTTGGAATCTTCCGGGTCTATCCTGCTCTTCAATACCTTTGCCTCAACTGGGATTTCCAACCTTTGTTTTCGGTACCAAAAGTTGATTCTCTTCTTGCATGATCGAATGAAAGGCGGACTATAGGCAATCATTCTCAACGAGTGGAAATGGTGCTTTTCTCTCTCCTCTAATGATGATTCGTAAAGAGTCAG
>NW_017686598.1:5470-6283 GCF_001879085.1 Nicotiana attenuata | reverse complement strand
AAAAATAACTTACAACTAGGGAGTGGAGACCCAATGTTAGAAAAGCGACTAGGGAGTGGAGACCCTATGCCTAAAATAAATTCAACTAGGGAGTGGAGACCCTATGTTGGAAAAATGACTAGGGAGTGGAGACCCTGTTGATACCCAATTTTTCCCTATGTATTTTATATACAAAATACCTTCAAAATAGCATGCACATGCATATATAAGCATGTCCAAGAGTTTTGGTATTTTTTCCTAATTTTTAAAGATTTTAAAACCAATTTATTGTCTATTTTATCAGTACAAAATCCAATAATTATTCCCAAGATTATCATTTTGGTGAATGATTTATTTTTATTCTCATATTTGCATCAAAATATAATTAAGGTGATTTTTGCATATTTTTACAAATTTATTTGGTATTTTTAAAGCTAAATTGCATATAATTACAATTATAGCCTATTTTACGATTAATAGTATTTTATAATTGTAAAATTAGCTCCAGTATTTTTAAATTTATATTTATGCACTATTAATTGTTTCAGTTTTTTTAATTTACTTCTAAAATCAGCTTTACTATTAAAAAGGGAAAATTGGCTATTTAATATCTAGCCCCCTTTCTATTTCAATTATAGCCCTATTTCATTTCAATTTCGGCCCCTAAATTGGCCCAATTCTACCCAATTAATCAGCCCAATTTCAGTCCGGACCCAACCCACGACCCAATTCCAAACGACCCAACCCGTTCCCCACCTACCCGTCTAAATCTGGACCGTTGATCACTCAAGATCAACGGCCAAAATTCACCCTTCCATAATTAAACCTAACAAC
>NW_017686598.1:0-1169 GCF_001879085.1 Nicotiana attenuata | reverse complement strand
GTACTTCAAACCCCAGTGTTTCAGCGAACACAAAGTTAAGTAGCAAATCACACTTACTGTTGCTTTCTTTGAAGTTAAAACAATGCAGAAGAAGGAGTAGAAACTCAGAAAACAAACAAATTTGGTCCAAAAAATTAATCAATCAATCATTTGACCAAATCCAAATCCGAAGCCGAGCGAGCGAGCGACGACGGCGCGAGGCTTGCCTTCTTCTCAATTCTTTAAGAGCTAGAAGAAGAGCAATTGCTTATATACCTATTAAAAACCTCTTCCTCTTCCAATATGGGACAATGTTCCTTCATCAAGGGGGGAAACTTAAAATTTCACTTAAAATTTTTATTTCCCTTCATTTCCCATTCACCCTATTTTAAGCTAACAAAATGCTTATCCAATCACAATTATTTATGTATTAGTCCGTACTTCCTTTCGCGTTTAACTTCAAATACTTTTTTTTATTCTATTTCAATCAAATAATATTGTCCAAATGCCTACTGTGAAACCGAGAAGTTTTATTGTGTGTCTCACACAACTTACATTAGTTGTGTGAGGCTCCTTTTTGTCTCACAAATTTGTGGACCCCAATCTTACACTTCCGGGTCCACAAAATTCTGGGTCCACGAGACAAAAAAATACCGTAGAAATGGCGTGGGGTAGCCACTATTTAAGGTGGTATTTATTTTTTATCCAACAAATCTAATGTTGAGCAAAAATAGCCATAATGGACATTGTCCCATATTGGAAGAGGAAGAGGTTTTTTATGGGTATATAAGCAATTGCTCTTCTTCTAGCCCTTAAAGAGTTGAGAAGAAGGCAAGCCTCGCACCGTTGTCGTCGTTGTCGCTTGCTCGACTCGGCTTCGGATTTCAATTGATTGATTAACTTTTTGGACCAAATTTATTTGTTAACAGAAAATTAACTACCCTCTTCAATTTTCCCTCTTTATTGTTGAGTAAATGGCCATTTATGTAATGACATTTATGCTGTGACCGTTTTGCATAAACAGCCATTCTGAAGAGTAAGTATGATTTGCTTCCGAACTTTGTGTTCGCTGAAACACTAGGGTTTGCAGTACCACTATACCAATGTGTAATTCGTTCTATCCTGGGAGGAAATAATCCATAACCTTAGGTACTAGGAGGGGATTAAATTCTTAAGGAAACACTGTGAAT
>NW_017686597.1:5594-6283 GCF_001879085.1 Nicotiana attenuata | reverse complement strand
ATCAAACTACTTAGTGGTCCAGCCATCAACTATTGTAAATTTCCTAAGCTTTATAGCATCTTAAGAATTTACATACCATGATTAGTTATGCACAACGTGAGACTTTTGTCATCAGTTACTGCTTGTCAAGTCGAAGAGGTGTAATTGATCAGAGGCAAGTTTCACAGAGAAGCTTGACATTATAAATGTTATCATATATCATGCCTACTGGCAAGCTAGCCAAGTGGCAAATCCTGCTGAGTGAATTCGACATTGTCTATGTAACTCAGAAAGCAATCAAAGGACAGGCACTAGCAGACCATCTTGCCGAGAATCCCGTGGACGGAGAATACGAACCCTTGAAGACGTATTTTCCTGATGAAGAGGTATCATTTGTAGGAGAAGACATTGCAGAATCCTATGATGGTTGGAGGATGTTTTTCGATGGAGCAGCAAATTTTAAAGGAGTTGGCATAGGGGCAGTCCTAGTATCTGAAACCGGTCAGCATTATCCGGTATCCGCCAAGCTCAGGTTCCCCTGCACCAACAATATGGCCGAGTACGAAGCTTGCATCTTAGGGCTCAAGATGGCCATTGACATGAACGTCTAAGAGTTGCTAGTGATTGGAGATTCGGATTTGCTTATACATCAGGTCCGAGAAGAATGGGCGACCAAGAACTCCAAGATACTCCCGTATTTGCATCATGTA
>NW_017686597.1:0-818 GCF_001879085.1 Nicotiana attenuata | reverse complement strand
GGGAGGGTCACTCATGTATGCATGTGGGTAGACATCATGTTCTTAGGTGTTTATTCCCGCAATCTCATCCTGCTTTTCATCTATGCAGATCATATAGAAATCCTGCTTATAGTTCTTCACTTATGCATGTCATATAGAAATCCTGTCTATAGTTCTGCACTTATACATGTCATATAGAAATCCTGCTTATAGTTCTGCACTTATGCATGTCATATAGAAATCCTGTCTATAGTTCTGCACTTATGCATTTCATATAGAAATCCTGCTTATAGTTTTGCACTTATGCATATATAGATACCATGCCTTTGAGGTTCTGCACACATATAGATACCATGACTATAGGCTTCTGCATTCTTGCATCGTATAGATAACCTGCCTATAGGATCTTTTAAATTCTGCATTTTGCATCTATCGTTAGGCAAACGGTTTATAGGTTTAAAATAACAAAATCGCATTATAGATACCATGCCTATAGGACTCTCGCGTTTCTATAAACGTTTTAAAATCAATCACTCCTAGAAAGCATGTCTATAAGGGTAATCAACTGAATCTGAATCAAGCCTAAAATCAACAATTTCGATACTCAACATCTGCAGAGTGTATGTTTGCTATCTTTAAAATCAGTATACTTCGCATTGCTAGATATCATGCCCATAGGTCTCACCTAGGCAAGCCATTAGGTAATTAATTAACTACACCAGTATTAATAATTACACCAGCGGCAGGCCTAATTTGGACTTCTATCTGAAATATGTGATAAATCACGCCACGCCTTAACGTTTACTGTTTAATTAAAGATCTAATCAGTATCTGAAAGA
>NW_017686596.1:4370-6283 GCF_001879085.1 Nicotiana attenuata | reverse complement strand
TTTCCATTTGGCTATCACTAAGGCACACACACACCATGAACTTGAATTACAATGATGGAGATAAAACAATTGGATTGTTTTCGATCCTAGTTACTGTCCAGTCTTGCCTTTCCCTCCTAGCTTGAAGTCTCTCTTTTGGGTATTGGCACATGATTTGCTTGATGAATCCTTCTACGTTGTTTAACTAAGGTGGTAAATTATTCTTCAGTGATTCTTGTCAGCTCTCATCTTTAAATTTCTTGTATGTGTTGGAGCTTCTTCAAGCAAATATATGAAAATGGCAATTCTATGGCGCAAATCCTCCTGGCATAATGTTAACTGAATCATTCACTTTTGGGTGTCATCTGTTTATAATCGAGTTCAATCTGGATCTTGGCATGCTCCTATTTTGTCCATTCTTTGTCCCTGGTTCATTGAGAAAATCATGATATGGTTTGTTCCTTTTGTTGCTTATATGGTCGTTTGTAAAGCTTTTGCTATTTTGTTGGTAAGATTGTGACAGTTTCATTCTTATGTCTAAATACAAAGTGGAATAATAATACTCCGTTGTTTGATCAAAAGCTAGTAGATTCGATCGAATCCATTCATCGACTTGTGTCTCCGCCCATGCTGAGGAAGTGCCAGCTAATCAATAAGAAAAGAATGTTGACTTCATATGACACAAATGTCATAAAGTCTCCTACAGCTAATGAGTTTGGAAATAAATTCTTTAAAATTCCTAGTCCTTTTAAAGGTATGAAAGATTGGCCTGCCTAACTTTTCTATATTTCTGTCTAATTCAAATTTCAATTCAACATATTTCATACTCAGACACCCTACACATATTTTTTCTTTCCTTTTTCCAACGAATAGACCAAGTTAGTTTTTTTCTTTTTAATTTTTTTAATCAATAAGGAAAGCATTTTATACGTCAGCTGCTTAAATAAAAGAATTTCTAAATGTATAAATAACTGTCCGTTTGTTAGGATTGGATAATGACAATTTGCTGGTGCAAGTGTGAATACAAGAATTCTTGTTAGAATGAGAAATTGGCCCACTTGACTCATCATATTTGTAGTCCAGACGGTGAACCAAAATTGAAACATGGATTGTCCGTGCAATAATATTCTATTGAAGGAATATTATATTTACAAGCTTAGGGAGTAAGTGATTGTGTGAAACACCTTCTAGAAAAGGAATAATGACGGTGTATATAAATTTTATACACTTTTTTGACTATCAAATGTAAATAATTTTTGGTACGGGCTAAAAGTGATAATACCCCTCTAGATAACAGTCTTTGAATTGGTGTTATTCTTTCATATTTTTATGTAATTTGATTATACAAATGTTTTTTACGAGATTAGTGGGTAAAAACTAAACTTCTACTTTTTTAATCTATTAAGTTTTGTTTATTAAATCCTTCACTCTTATCATATAAATTATTGAAGAAAAATTTAGATAGCTGTCTACCCAACCGCTTACACTAAAAATAATCAAACCTCCTGATTAAATACTAAATAAAGTACATATACTTTTTATTCAAAAAAATTAATATATACAATAATCGCATTATATACGATATTCCGCACTTTATGGACGTTGACACAAGTAGGCCAGAGCAATGAACCTATTTGAAGTGGCCCATTTCGTACCAGAGAAGCCTATGTATGAACAAGGATTAACTTTAGGGAAATTATCAGTTATGTCCATTTATAAGTAGCTCATTACAAAAATTGTCCAATTGATAGAATATTACTAATATTAGCCAAATTAGCCAATTAGTTATTTGTTGCAAAAAAATATCAAATTTTAGCTTTGTTTTGAGTGGGTGTTATTAGAATAGATTGGGCACAACTTAAGGAGCTTGAATCTCAATTTTGGGATGATTTGGTGAAGTTTTGAGGTGGTTTGAATTAAAAATTCGAAGTAAA
>NW_017686596.1:0-948 GCF_001879085.1 Nicotiana attenuata | reverse complement strand
GATGAAAATCCTAATTGTGCTTGGGTTAACTTTGATTGTTTGATAGTTCTTGTGTAGAATGATAACAAGCTGAATGTGATGAAGCTTGACGACATGGGCCTAAACAATTTTAAGTTGTTTTGTTTTACTCTGAGCTGTGAATTTACTATATCAAACTGAATTTTTTAATTTTCTGCGTGACCTCCCCACGAGTTGCTGCTACAGATCTACTTTTCCTATTCTTTGGTTCTATTCTGCATCAGGTTGTCTTTTCCATTTGGCTATCACTAAGGCACACACACACCATGAACTTGAATTACAATGATGGAGATAAAACAATTGGATTGTTTTCGATCCTAGTTACTGTCCAGTCTTGCCTTTCCCTCCTAGCTTGAAGTCTCTCTTTTGGGTATTGGCACATGATTTGCTTGATGAATCCTTCTACGTTGTTTAACTAAGGTGGTAAATTATTCTTCAGTGATTCTTGTCAGCTCTCATCTTTAAATTTCTTGTATGTGTTGGAGCTTCTTCAAGCAAATATATGAAAATGGCGATTCTATGGCGCAAATCCTCCTGGCATAATGTTAACTGAATCATTCACTTTTGGGTGTCATCTGTTTATAATCGAGTTCAATCTGGATCTTGGCATGCTCCTGTTTTGTCCATTCTTTGTCCCTGGTTCATTGAGAAAATCATGATATGGTTTGTTCCTTTTGTTGCTTATATGGTCGTTTGTAAAGCTTTTGCTATTTTGTTGGAGATTGTGACAGTTTCATTCTTATGTCTAAATACAAAGTGGGTTAATGGATGCAGATATGGGTCCGTCTAGGACAGGTGTAACCGACATTAATAGACCATCCTGATGCATTTTACTTGCTACCTGTACATTTATTTGCTTCGGATTTGCATGTTGACCGGCTTCTAGAATAAGGAGAAAAATTGGAAAAAATCAAATTGAGTGTGAGAGAG
>NW_017686595.1:5376-6285 GCF_001879085.1 Nicotiana attenuata | reverse complement strand
CATCCTCGGATAAAAACTCCTAACACATACTCCAACACTATTTACTCCAAGGGTAATGTAGGAAAAAAATAATTAATTCATTCATGAAATCTGAAAAAATCATTTATTTTGGACCACCAAAAAAAGGCCAAAAAATCACTTATTTTGGACCGGAGGGAGTAGTAGTGTTGTTACTACACACTTGGACTAATTAGGGCCAAGTACTGAAATTAAGTCAAAATATAGGGACAGAGTGGCTCTTACACAATTTTATTTTTAAGTTTTTTATGCCACCGACACTTCTTTTTAAAAGTATTTAGCGCCTAAACCCAACGCCTTTATCCTCCCCGAATTTCCTTTTATTTTCAAGGTTCTTTTTCTTTTTGTGCCTTTTTACAAAATTTTGAGCATATATTATGTAAATGGAATAAAAAAGAAAATCAGTTTAGTCACGATATATTGAGGACTTCGACCCCAAAATGGGCCCCATCTGATCATAAAAGTATAATTCTGTTTCAACTTTCCTATTATTTGTTATTGCCTTTCTTGGACAGGTAATTTTGTTAAGCTTTTAAATTTAAATACTTTAATTATAATGGCTGTGATTTTTACTGTTTTTATTTTTATTTTAAGTGTACACTTTATTTTATATATTAAATAATAATATTTAAATTTATATAAGTATTGCATCCAGTTGCAATAGTAATTTAAGCTTGTCTATTACTGTGGCGTTTAAATTTATACACATTATCTATATATTATTAAAAGGAGAGGAAAAAGCCCTCTCCTTAAGTCAAGTGGCAACCTAAAAAAATGCCACATGGAATAATTGGTTACTAATTAGTTATTTAGTTTATAATTAGTTATTGGTTACTTATTTTTGAATTTAAATACATATCAAAAAAGAAAATAATAAAATACAATAAAAAA
>NW_017686595.1:0-1319 GCF_001879085.1 Nicotiana attenuata | reverse complement strand
GGGGTTGGGGACCAGATTTGAGAGAGGAGTATTTTAATGGAACTGGGGGAGTTTCTGTCGGTCCAAGGAAGAAGAAGGGATAAATTTTCAAAAGGTAATTCGCAGTATTATACTGCGAATTACCCTAATTCGCAGTATAATACTGCGAAATGCCTTTTGAAAAAATTACTGGGCCCATTTTAAGCAATTCACAGTATAATACTGTGAATTGCATAAAAAAATATTTTTTTAATAATTCGCAGTATTATACTGCGAATTACATTAACGTCCAAATTTCCGTTAAAGTAATTCGTAGTATAATACTGCGAATTACCTATTTGTGTAACTTTTTTTTAGCATTAAAAATGTGTTTTGTGTCCAAAAAATCATCAAAAAAGTTTCGGACTCACAAGGCAAAGGTTGTTGAGTGTGGGGGAGGGGGTGAGTGAATGACAAGAAAACAGGATGCTTCTTACAATTGGCTGCTTCAAGGTGTCAGCGGAAACCTGCCTCCACACTTTAACCTTACAAAAAACCAAAAACGATACGGTCAAACCTCTCTATAACAGCCTCATTTGTATATGAGTCAAAATTAGGTCGAGTTTAGTGGATGCAAACGGACGAGTTGAAGCCGAGGTCGAAGCCAAGCACGACCCAGTGGCGAGGAGTCTCCCAGAGAGAGAGACCAGTGCCAAGGTCGAGTAGAGAACAAACAGTAGCAACGGTTAGAATATTCTTAGGATTATGAATAGGAATATTCCATTGAATATTTCCCTAATTGTACTTTTTTAGGGTTTTCTAGGAATATCCCTTATAAATAGGAAGAGATAGGGAACAAAAAGGGGGCTTCTGGACTTTTCGGAGATGAACATCTTGTAAAGGGTTGACCATCAAGAATAAACAAAAAGCTTGTCTTGTCTCCTCTGTTTGATTCCATTACAAAACATTCCTCTTTCATTCACAAGATCCAAGAACACGTTGTTTACTTCCGTAGTCTGCTGTCAAACGCTATAGTCAAAAGAAGGAATCATCCATCCCATTCAACATTTGGATGACAAATTCCATCTTATTACATTTAATGTCATTTATCACATTTATTGCATGTTTTCATTCTCATATTTATTAACATTCATTGAGCATTAACTTGACATTCGTTGACTTGAACATGGTCCCATACCCTCCAAGTTGTTGAACTTTAGATTCGGGATTTATTACTTTTAACTTGGATTCACCCTTTGTCTATTTATTAAATTGGTTTAACAAAAAGAGCTTAAAACTTTTTTGTCAAACAATATATATATATATATATATATATATATATATATATATATATATATATA
>NW_017686594.1:5049-6285 GCF_001879085.1 Nicotiana attenuata | reverse complement strand
ACGAACACTCAAATCATACCAATTACAAGAATTTCAAACATAATCCACGTAGATATCACATACCAAATATTCGTACACCAAACAAGGTGATTTTACAAAGGTCAAAGTTAGCCATACATACCTCGTTTAAGCTTTCCTTAATTTACTACAACGTTCCGGAAATTCTAGCAATTCCAATCTAATATGAGACATAATAAAATTGAACACAAATTAGAAATGTATTCATGGTTTCAGCTCATTTGAGCATTTTATCAAATACTAGTTGAGCATCTTAGTTTCAAATCTCTTTTTCAAGGTTTTTCCTTCATTCCCCAACCAAATCTTTACTTATTTATGTTAAACAATCTTTCCACAAACCTAATTTGTACATGCATGTATACATAATAGTATTACACCCAAGAATCACACCTCAATACCCCATCTCATACCCCAAACTCGAAATTAAAGCCTAATGTATAGAATCTTACCTCTTGGATGAAGAACTTATGATTGGGCTCTTTGATTCTTGAAGGTTGATGCAAGTTTGGATGATTATGAAGCTAGACCTCTCCTTTCTCTCTCTATATGCTCTCATCTCTCTCTAAAATCAGTAACAAATGACCCCAAAATGAACCCCAAAGCCTATATATTGAAATGGGGTCGGGTTATAAAAATTAAAAAATTAACCCTCCGATGTCGGTCTGCTATAGCAGAACAGACCGCAAAACGAGAATGCTGGCCACATAATGCACCGCAAAATCGGCGCCCAAAACTGGGCTACACTGGCCCAGTCTGCGACAGAAATGCGACCGCAAAGTCAGAAATACGACAAGTTTTGCGGTCGCAGATTTACACATTTTCCAGCCTTTGATAATTTGATCATAACTTTGCGTAGGAATGTCCAAATGACGAACGGTTTGAAGCGTTGGAAACTAGACTCGAAGAACTGTCATTTGATAGGTTATTCATCACATAAAACCTTATACATATTTAGATATGATCGTTCAAATTATGGACTAGTGCAAGCCCATTTGGAATTTTAGCCTATTATGAACTTTTCCAAATTTTCTTAGACTTAGGCCTTTCCTTGGACCCCAAATTACATACCATAAGACTTATACACATATTTAACAAATCCAATTGATGTACACCATGTTAATAGCACATAAAAATATTATAATAAGCCTATGTGGCACCACGAGATCCCAGGTTACTTAGCGAAATTTTCTGGGGCCATACATTCTCCCCCCCCCCCCC
>NW_017686594.1:0-507 GCF_001879085.1 Nicotiana attenuata | reverse complement strand
CATAAGTTCGTAACCCACATTTACTGTCTACGGAGCCTCTAAGGATACAAAGGATAATACAATACTTTCCGGTAACAAGGCTCCGGCTATACCTTACACAAATACCAAAACATGACTCCGGAATAAAAGCGGCATGAGCCAAGCAGGGCCCTGAGAGGAAGGGGCTCACCAATACAGCTGACGAAAAGTGAAGGGGAGCTACGGTTGGTGGACTGGAGTACCTGCTGTCGACGCCCCCTTTTCTTCCAAAACGGAGTTCGGAATCGGGTATACGACATTCGGGAGGACAACTCTATTCCCTTGCGAGAATTAGGTTTTTAGTTTGAAGAGTCGCCACCTAATGATTATAGTACATTAGGACACTTTAAGGAAGAATTTGAGATGAAGAACCAGAGTTTGGGTAAGGGCTAGAAATTATCTCGAGGGGAAGGTGTTAGGCACCCCTCAAGATCCACTAGTGTCGTTCCCGGCCATGCTACAATTGTGACTTTGAATGCAAACAAACAA
>NW_017686593.1:4436-6285 GCF_001879085.1 Nicotiana attenuata | reverse complement strand
ATTTGATCTAACAATGAATATTTCTTCACAAACATCCAAATTAAATTAATAGAACCTTCGAAGAAAGAAAAATGGATATAAAACTGAGTATTGCTCCCTCAACATCATTTTGTCAGCAGATCCTACAATAAGTTTAAGGAAGAAATAACTAAATTAATCTAATAATACACCTTAACCAATCAAAATGAGTGGCAAAAAAGTCTAACCTCATAACTGTGACATTTAGCAAAGTTACCTAAGTAAATTTCAGGAATTCTTCAGACGCATGATCCTTGAACTTTTTTTCATCTTGGTGAATCGCTTCAAACTCAGCCAAAAAGCTACTAAAAGCTAGTGAGATTTCCAGCTCTCTTTTCATAAACTTCAATCCTGTAAAGCCAAAAATCAGTCTAAATAACATCATATACATATTTTTTTTCAAACACAATCTACTGATCTAAGTCCACGCCAACAATGTAGACAATACTAACTAAATCTTTCTTAGGAAACAAGAACACAACGTAGGGGTATACCTTGAAAGAAGCAACAATGTCTCATTGCGGTAAAAGAAGATTGATTATTCCCCAAATTTCCGGTTAACAATAAGGCCCTTATCATTGAATCACACTCTTGTACCTCGCATTGTTGAGCTATTTTACCGCCACTGTTGAAAATAAGCAAGATAAAGGCAACCGAAATTATTGATAGAACATAAATGCGTGCATTACTGACCTTTGAGGATTTCGTTCATATAGCCTTTATTTTCATTGAGTTCCTTTCGGTGCCAGTTCTTACTACCAAATTGACACAAAATATTCAGAAGTAGACATGCATAAGCAGAAAATAATATAGTCAAGAATGAAATATCCATAGATAGTGAAAAATTAAAAAATAATATTGTGCATATCTTAAATACAACATAAACTTTTTACCTTCTGAGTTATGGTAAATACTACATTCAAAATCTCACTATTGAAAGGTTTAAATACAACACATTGATAGTTCACCGGCATTTTTTCCAATCTGTTTGTCACCAGCATCAACATCATTGCCAGGGCATCAAAAAATTCATCGTCGCCTGAATCTAGAAGTCCAGCGATTTAGTTTTATCATTCTACAATCTATTACTGCATAAAGAAGTCCTTTAAATAGAATTTATTTTCACATTATTACAGGTCCATCCATACTTGGCCAAGAAAAGATTAGGTAGACAAAAAAAGAATCATCAATGACAGCTTATTAACTATCTCAACTTTAATACCATGGTCAATTACCAAACAGCAACAAATCCAACTGAAATAACAAGAAAAATGCAAAACGCTACTATTGCTTCTAGCCTTCTATAAGTATTTCTCCATTTGTATAACTTTTATGAAAAATGTCCCAATTCAGAGGAATGTAAAACTTTGTATAGCTGAAGGTAGTCCTAATTTGCTCAATAATACAAAAGAGAAACAAAAGAAATTCTTACCAAATAATTTTGTGTTGTTTCAGGCATATCGCCCAACACTTTGGATTCATCAGTTTGCACAGTTTGAAATCTCATCGTCTTGAGTCAAAATTGAAAAATAATCGAAACAATAAAGTAAAATAAGAGTAAAAAATAAAAAACATTCAGATGGAAAGTATTATTAACTATAAGATATATTAAGATTTACAGAAAGAGAACACAATGAAAGTATGTTTACAAATAAACCGATATTATCACCAATTAAATCTTTACTATTGTAGCACAGACCCAATCTTCCAACAAAAAGCATAATACAATAGATTTTTGCACCGATATTTCGATTTACAGTTAGTAATTAGTTCCAAAAGACGAACAGATATCAAAACGAGTGAGTAAGACCAAAATAATATAAAACTTATA
>NW_017686593.1:0-716 GCF_001879085.1 Nicotiana attenuata | reverse complement strand
TTGTGTGCAGATACAGGTAACTCCCGTTCAGTTCTGTCAGCCTAGGCTAAGGTAGGCGTTTCTATAGAGACTTCGAGGTATATCTGCTACGTCCGCAGACCGAAGAGTCACTTTCTATCTTCTGTAATAAGTATAGTTCTTTCAGTATTTTCCTTTTGTATAGATATTCTTGAGTCAGAGCCTCTTATATATCCCTTAGCTTGTGATTTGTGAGTTTCCGGGTTTTGGGAATGTTGTTAGCTTCGAGAATTGTTATGGTATGTGCCGAGCGGCACCTTAAACACCGTTTTATATTACTAGTTCAGTTTTATTTACTTTCTTCCGCAATTATGGTTTATCTTCCGCACTGTTAGGCTTACCTAGTCGTAGGGACTAGGTGCCGTCACGACATGTTCACGGAGGACGAACTGGGATCGTGACAAGTTGGTATCAGAGCTCTAGGTTCATAGGAGTCACAGATCACAAGATGGTTTATTAGAGTATCGTGCATCGGTACGAAGACGTTTGTACTTATCTGCGAGAGGCTATGTAACCGTTAGGAAAATTCCACTTCATTTTATTTCTCTGTCGTGCGAGATTTTTGACAACGACAATCCTAAACCTCTGTCTTCTACTCTCTCACAGATGGTGAGGACACGTACTACCCGAGGTGATCAGGCACCCGCGCCCCATACTGCAGCCGTCGGAGGTCGGGGCCGGGGTAGAGTTCGAGGACG
>NW_017686592.1:5509-6285 GCF_001879085.1 Nicotiana attenuata | reverse complement strand
AGTTTTTCTTTCGATCAGTAATAAGTTTGGTTGGGTTTGAAATTCTATTTTTAGCTTTAGTTTCAGTTTGACGATTTGATTTGATGATTCTGTATTATTTTTGGATTTTTCTTGTTAGCTTTTGTTTGTTTTAAGTTTTCTATTAGTTTAGTGGTACATTTCAAATAAGTGATTGTTTCAGTAATTAGTTTATGCAGCAATTATTTCCAAATTAGTTGATCTAAGTTTCTTTTGATGTATGATTGATAATTGTTCTTTAATCTAGTGTTTAGTTTCAAAGTTAATTAGGTTTAGGTGATGGGTTATAACTGAAGGGGTTTGACTAGTGTTAGTAATTTTAGAACTCAAGTAAGGGTAGTATAGGCATTCCATAGGTAGGAAAACAAAGCTAGAATACCCTAGATCCTTCTAGAAGGGGGTCTTAGTGTAAGTTTCTGCATTTTTAATGCAGTAACTTGGGCAACAAGCCATAAAATTAGGGATTAAGGTACAATTTCTGAAAATAAAAAGAGGGGGAAAATGAGTAAAAATTTCCAGAACCTTCTGCCCCCTTTTCTGCCTATAAAAGGCATGTCTAGTGCCTTGGATTACAGGTTTAGACCTCTGAAAATTCCCCAAAAATATTCCAGCCTTTAATTTCCCCTTCAAAAATCTTCTTCTTCCAATCTGAACTTCAGATTTGAATTTCAAAGTAAAAAGAAGTTGAAATCTGAACTCTAGTAGTAGAAACCCTCATTTTAGATCTCAAATCCTGCAGAAAAAAACCAAAAACAACA
>NW_017686592.1:0-811 GCF_001879085.1 Nicotiana attenuata | reverse complement strand
CATTGCTAACATGAAAAGAAAAATGAATACTCTTGAAGAAAAGGCAGCTCGGCGGGACAAAGAATTTCAGGCCGAGAGGGAACAATGCTATGGGTTAATCGCTGAGATGGAAAAGGAAATAAAATTGTTACAAGACCTTCACTTCCAGGATGTTCAGGTGCTAGAGGCTTGTACCCAACAGATAAGTCGACTACTCCAAGAAAAGGGCCAAATCAGGGAAAGAATCAGAAGCATTGCCAATTATATTGTCATGAAGTGTCAGGCCGGTGGGCGGATGGGTCGTACCACGTTCTTTGCCTCCGTGATGATATTTGTTCGCCAGGTCATGAATGATTTAGATCAGTTGCAAAAGGGTCTTGCACGCAGGCCCGCGGCGATGCCGAGTGATGCCCCGCGGGCCCCAGGATTTGAAGCTTTGATGTATTTTTAGTTAATCGAGTGTGTATTTTTGTTTTTGATTCTGGTTTTTGTACTTTCCTTTTTCCAAGAAAAGAAAAACAAATAGTCTAGTAGCTTTGTAATCGCAGTTGTTATTAATGAAAATTGAAAATCCCAAAATTTGTTTCCTTACTTTTTGCATTTATTAGCAAGAACTACGCTTGGTGATTCATGCGGGGCCATGATACGTAGGCAATCTACATAATATTCGACCGTAAATCCTAAGAAAAAACGNGAAAAAAGAGAAGCGCGAGGGAGATAAATGAAAGAAAAACAAGAGAGAAAAAAAGAGAAAAGAAAAAAAAAGAAATGTAAAAGAAGAAAATAAGGACGTTGAAGAGAAAAACCAATGGCCAAACGAAAAGAAAAAGAC
>NW_017686591.1:4437-6286 GCF_001879085.1 Nicotiana attenuata | reverse complement strand
GTAAATATGAAAGTTACCCGATTTTTCTTCATTTGTACTACAGATGTATAAGCATCGTGATGGAATCACATGCCATAGTAAATTAGATGTTTACTGAAATAAGTATCAGTTGGCATGACCGGTCGGCCACCCCGGTTCAATTATGATGCGAAAAGTTGATTGAGAATTCACAATGGCATATATTGAAGAAGTAGAAGGTTCTTCAAGAATTCTCTTGTGCTGCTTATTCTCATGATATACCAGTTAAGGTTGGGATTGAATCCCTTGATATCTGGAACGAATAAAAGGTGATATATATGTATGGGCCCAATCACCTGCCATGTGGATCGTTTACTATTATATGATCTTAATAGATGCATCTATTGTATGGTCACATGTGCGTTTGTTGTCAACTTGCCGTTTGAATTTTGCAAGGTTGATTGCTCAAATTATTAGAGCACAGTTCCAGAATATAAATTATGATAATTTATCTTGATAATGCTGGTTTAAATCCAAGTTGGTTTAACAAAAATTGTATGCCCTCAATTATAGCTAAACCATTGGTTATGAGAACAAAACTCCAAATAGAAATTTTGTATTAAGTATATTATTTAATATACAACAGCACTTGTACGCATCTAGCCAACAAGTTATGATAAATTCTCCCCATCACAATTGGTTCAGGGTCAGGGACCAAATATTTTCATCTAGAAATATGGATGTACTATATGATTTAATTGTGCCACCACAATGCACAAAGATTGGTCTCAATGAAGGTTGGGGATATGTGTTGGTGATCCCAACATTAGGGGGAGAAAATGAGCAGCTGAAAAAAAAAAGTAATACATGGAATGAATTATTATGAGTATATTAGATCCTCGTACAAGAAAATATGAACTTGAAGTTCAAGTGATAATTCATTTTCAAAATATTTCCATGTGCATTTGCTGACCCAAACTAAATGTCATATTTCAGCTACTAATGCTCCAAATAGAATAAAGTCTATGATGGACATAGTCTATTGAACTCTTGAAGCGTAATAGACTAATCGGTTCCAAAGATAAAACTCCTTGAAGAAGGAGAGGAGCAAATGTTCAATATGGTCATAATAAGGAGGCAAGTGCTTTATAAGAGCACCATGACATAACATTTTATAAGACCTCATGGGAGAGGCTCAGGTACCTGAAAATAATGAGATCTCGATAAGTTATGTCTTTATTATGCGATGATGGAACCGATGTAAAATGATCGTTGACGATGTTGTTAATATAATGTAGCGCTCAATATTATTAATATTGACGAGGATCTTGAGCTCAAATCTGTCATGGAATTTGGACAGATAAATGATTGGCCAAATAAAAAATATGCAATGAAAATTGACTTCATCTGAAAAAAGGAATCCTTGATATAGATTTGTTTATTGAAATATGATTAGTATTATATTGCAAAAAGGAATCCTTGATATAGATTTGTTTATTCTAACAAATATTGTCAAGGTTTTGTTGGTTATACAAATGCAGGGCATATTTCGTTGTTCAAACAATCTATTTCCATAGAGGACGTGTGACTTTTCTTTGAAGAGACGATTCCAATAATATTGAAGACGATGCTGCTTGCATAGCTCAATTGAAAGAACGACATATTGAAGAAGAAAAACTAAAGCACATTTAGCCAAAGTTTCTTTGCAGAGATGATCTTCAACAGAATGATGAAACAGATGTTCAAGAAATTCGTTCAAGTGATAATTTGACGGAGTAATTTACCAAGGCATTGCCGATCTCAATATTAAAGAAGTTGTTATACAAGCTTGGAATTCGCCGTCTCCGAGAAATAAAGTGATATTTTCATCAGGGGGAGGCAAATACGCGTT
>NW_017686591.1:0-2918 GCF_001879085.1 Nicotiana attenuata | reverse complement strand
GTATACACTTGAATACATAGAAGAAATAAGATTCTCTCCTCTCTTCCTCTCTACATTGTTGTCTTATTTTATTGTTCTATATTGTTACTTTGAGCTAAGTTTCATAACACGTTATCAGCACGAGTCTCTAACCAAGATTTGAGTTTGGTTCTTCTTCCGCCCATGTTCTGATTAGTCTCATTACGAGAATCAGAAAAGAATAACTACTATAACTAGTAAGTACAAAAGCAGGTAAGTGTGAGGTTGGACTTGAAAGAGAGTCTGCTATGCTCCAGGTTTACTGCTCCATTACTTATGTTGTGTTTTTAAGTCTTTTGAGTTGACAATTTAACTTCCCAATAATTTTCATTCTTGACCTTGTCTAAATTATTAAAGTTTAGAAAATCGAATAGGTAATTGAATTTTTTTCAGTATGAGTTTGTGTCAGTTACATGTATTCTTGGGGTTATGGCTTATGTTATGCTAGTAATAGTTCCTCCACTGCATCTAGTATTTTGATTACAAAGAAAAGGAAATCGGTAATTATAATTTTAATAAATATTTGACCCACCACTCAATGGCCCTTATAATTGTGTGCACTTTTACTTGTAAGTGGCCTGGCCTGATAACTTTGAGCTAACTGGATAATATAAAAAGTGATTATTCTGAAGTTATATTTGTGTGCTTATTTTTTGTTGTTAGTGATATTGATAATAGTAACAAAGTTTGAGTTATTAGTACCGATGAAATTTTTCTCACACTTTTGAAGTACTCATGAATTGTATAACTTACATATTGTTGTCATTTTTTTTAATATAATATACTGTGAACTAAATTTTTTCAGAGTCATGTAAGAAATAGTTAATCTCATTTATATCTTAAAGAAGTCAAAATTACATGCGATGAGTTCATAAATTGATGAAGTACTAATGTTTATAAAATTGTTATAACAGAATGGTTTTATGCATAGCCATTATATGTGGCCCTGTGGGTAAGTGATTTAGAGGACCGAGGATGAACCTCAATTGTATTTTGGTCTATTATGATATTGATTGAGGGTAAGACAGTGGGTTCAAGTCTCATCGTACCTTGGGGGTAAAACACTAGGTTTAAGTCCTAGTGCACCATGATAATAAGTAGTTGGGTTCGAGTCCCAATTCATTATGTCCTAATATGCCTTTATATGGATAAGGCATTGGGTTTGAGTCCCAATGCACCATATTGATGATATAATGATGACTAAAGAAAAATAATGTATTTTTCATGAAAAAGCATAAAGTTTGTCCCACTTGATTTGCTCCATTCTTGAAGTGAATGTGAAAACGGTGCATAATAAGTCTAAATAAAGACAAGTGGTTGACCAATGAACGTGGGCGTGCCAAAGATCAAATAATAATAGTCATCATTATGGTAATTGTAAAAAGGATAATGATAAGGGTTCTCAAAATGGTCCTTCAAAGGTGAAGGAATATGTATCAATGTGGTCTGTTAATATGAGACACGTTCATATGATTATAGTCCATTTGTTGAAAATGTGACTTGTGATAAGCATTGTAAATGCAGGCTCATTCCTGAAGTAAATGTTGAAATATATATATGTGATAAAAATTATGCATAAGAATGTGCTTATGCATTGTTGGATAAATACCACAACTCACCTCTAAGGGAGGTTTGAGAGAAATAAAGATAATGAATATTACAATATGGTTACATGAATATGTCATTGGTCGCGTACACGTGGTACGCCAAAAATATTTTACCATGCCTTATAAAAAGTTATTAAAGGCAAAAGTAAAGCTAGAAATGAGTCTTGTCTATAATGTTTTTGATTGTGACAATGATAAGATAATTTTTTTCGTGGAGGAAAAATTCACCACTTGGATGGTGGTATAAAAGATCTTGTAGTACAAAATTATTGAGAGCTCCGAAAGAGCGAATTTGTTACTACCGGAATAAATAAAATTATTCATGGCATTGGTGGTAGTAAGTCTCAAAAAGGAACTTTTTGAGTTTCAAATATATTAGCCAAAGTGGTTGGCATATTGAGACTATAAATGAAAGGAAGATTGAATATCTTCATATTACTATATTCATACCGGGTAAATATGAAAGGTTACCCGATTTTTCTTCTATTTGTACTACAGATGTATAAGCATCCTGATGGAATCACATGCCATAAGTAAACTAGAGGTTTATTGAAACAAATATTAGTTGGCATGACCGGTTGACCATCCCGGTTCAATTATGATGTGAAAATTGATTGAGAATTCATATTGGCATATATTAAAGAAATAGAAGATTCTTTAAGAATTCTCTTGTGATATTTTTTTTCCTCATGATATACCAGTTAAGGTTGGGATTGAATCCCTTGATATCTGGAACGAATAAAAGGTGATATATATATGTATGGGCCCAATCACCTGCCATGTGGATCGTTTACTATTATATGATTTTAATAGATGCATCTATTGTATGGTCACATATGCGTTTGTTATCAACTTGCACTTTGGTTTTTGCAAGGTTGTTTGCTCAAATTATTAGAGCACAGTTCCAGAATATATATTATGATAATTTATCTTGATAATGCTGGTTTAAATCCAAGTTGGTTTAGCAGAAATTGTATGCCTCCAATTATAGCTAAACCATTGTTTATGAGAACAAAACTCCAAATAGAAATTTTGTATTAAGTATATTATTTAACATACAACAACACTTGTACGCATCTAGCCAACAAGTTATAATAAATTCTCCCCATCACAATTGGTTCAGGGTCAGGAACCAAATATTTTCATCTAGAAATATGGATGTACTATATGATTTAATTGTGCCACCACAATGCACAAAGATTGGTCTCAATGAAGGTTGGGGATATGTGTTGGTGATCCCAACATTAGGGGGAGAAAATGAGCAGCTGAAAAAAAAAAGTAATACATGGAATG
>NW_017686590.1:5365-6286 GCF_001879085.1 Nicotiana attenuata | reverse complement strand
AGATACAACTTACCATCAATTTCAGAGGTTGCTGCTTTGGTTGTTAGAGATTTTGATGTATCTAGATGTGACCGAGACATCATAGTTGAAACCCAATCTGGACATCTACAAAGGATAAATGAGTTGAATGCTACCTATTTAGGTCTTCAGTATCCTTTATTGTTTCCTTTTGGTGAAGATGGTTATAGGGAAGACATTCCTTTAAATGGAAATGACGAATCAACTAGAGGAAGGGATTTTGTTAGCATGCGTCAATATTTCGCATACAAAATTCAAGAAAGAAAAGGCGAAGTACCAACAATTGTTAACTCAAGAAGATTATTTCAACAATTCTTGGTCGACGGATTTACAATGGTTGAATCGTCTCGGTTGAAGTATATCAGAACTCATCAAAAATAATTGCGAGCTCATATGTATAAAGGATTAGAAGATGCAGTTTTACATGGAGAGATAAATCCTTCTTCTCAAGGTAAAAGGATAATTCTTTCATCAAGCTTCACAGGAGGTGCAAGATACATGATCCAAAATTATCAAGATGCTATGACAATCTGCAAGTGGGCTGGATATCCAAATCTCTTCATCACATTTACTTGCAACCCAAAGTGGCCTGAAATTAGTAGATTTGTAAAGAGCAAGGGCTTGCAACCAGAAGATCGCCCAGACATTTTAGCTAGGGTGTTCAAAATCAAATTGGATCGTTTAATAAAGGATTTTAAAGAGAAACAAATTTTTGGATCAGCTAAATCAGGTATATATTTAATCTTTTTTAATAAATTCCTATCAGATTTATAATCTAATTTAATAAAATATTTTGTCTTACATATAAATTACAACCACTTACCCCAAATCGCTAAATTATTATTTTTTTGCTAGTGATATATACTATAGAAATTCCAAAAAGCGGGGGGTTCCTCATGCACA
>NW_017686590.1:0-2689 GCF_001879085.1 Nicotiana attenuata | reverse complement strand
ACCGGGGAAGTTAAATCGGGTATCGGTAGAAAACTAAGTCGTTCTAATCCCGTAAGAAGTATCGATTAAACTACCAACTCTACGATAGTACAAGAATTAACCGTTTAAATTACTAAACGAAGACGAATTTACTAACAGTTTTGTATCCTTTAGCATAGACGAGTAAACAAAAGTTACAGACGAATCTTTATCTCATGTTGGGTTATATTTGAAAAAATCGGTCTTCACACATGGCCAGCTTTACGTTGCTCTATCACGGGTTACAAAAAGAAAGGGATTAAAGATTTTGGTTTATGACGATGATGGAGAAATTTCAAATGAAGCAAAAAATGTGGTTTACAAAGAAGTTTTCCGTAATTTACTTGGAGAATGATAGCAAATCTGATATATTTTCGCAACATTTTTTGTTCTCATGCTTCTGTCTTTGCTAAACCATATTGGAAATAAACTTCAGAAACAACAGTTGACAACTTCAATTGGTAAGCTTAACTTTTATCTCATCATCATTTGTTGTTACTATTTTCAGTCACTTTTAACTATTAACTTCTTAATGTTTACATCTACTAACAAATAACTTGCAAAGTTATATTTCTTCCAATATTATACGCTACTTCAATTCTATCCTTCCTAATGATGTCATTTGATTTCAAGTTAACTTAGGGCTTATGCAAAATATGGCTACTCACTTTTATTTCATTAAGGATATAATAATTTCGAGGATGCAACAGAAGTTTAAATGTCGGGTTGTTCGTCTATGGAAAGCCCGAGATTGTTACAATTCAAACACTAATTTCTCTATTGAATTTGTTCTACAAGATGAAAAGGTATTACAAATCAATTTCTTTTACTTACAAGTATTTTGCGTCTTTAATTTTAAATAGCAAAATCTTCAATTGTTGTTATGCTGTTCACAAATTTTTAAACCTACTTTCTCGATTGGTTGTAGAAGATTTCAATATACTACAACAATTCACTTTTTGTTCTTAAAATATTTGGATTAATAGTTAAATTATATAACGAACATAATCTGGATACTTATATAATCTTTAAGGACTTCTTTACTTAGCTAAAAGAGTTTCAGTGTAATTACTTGCTCTCCCATCATTGTAAAGAAATGAATTATTTTTGCACTTTCTCCGTACTATTGACTAAAGGTACTTCTTTGCTTATGAAACTGAAAAGGATGAGGGCTTTTATCAGTATAATAATTTTACTGTTTCCGTTCTGTTTCTTCGGAAAATACTCTTGAACTTATTATGACACTTGCACTTTTTTTCAATTTGTTTAACTAGATATCTTCTTTTTATTTAAAAACTGTATTTTCTATCTATATATGCAGTCAATCTATTCAAGTAATATGTGATTTTAAAATGTCATACAATGGGTGAGAGTTTTAAATTTTTTGTATGTCATTTTAAAAAGTCATACCACTGTCCTGCACTTATTGTTGATGAAATAATCTGATTTCTTCACATGATTACAATACCAATTGCTATATCTTAGATAGACCATGACATTTATTAATTCTTATACAATCTTCATTTATATTGTCTATAATAATTACTAATTTTACACTTTTTTCATTGGTCAATGTTATTGTAGATGTCAATGTTCTGAATTCTCATTATGAATAGGAAGAAGATTATCTTCAAGTTGGCACAAGTTGAATACATAGCTCCTGAAAAAATTGAGATTGTTTATGCCAAATTCAAATTTGTTGCACAGTGCTTTGTCTCTGGTAAGCACATAAAGAACTTTTCTCTTATGGATTCGCTAAATGGTGCCTCCTTTGATCACTGCTGCAACATTGCAGGTGATAATTTTAATTCCTCTTTATTAGAAGTAGTTTGAGTAGAACCAGAAGTATTTAAGGAATGGGCATCATACGATAGAATCAAGGTACCATTTAATCTTCAATATTTAGCCAATGCATTTACATTTGGTCAAATGATTCAATTAAAGCAACTTCTGTGGAGGTCATCATTTAGATTTTAATGTTGCATTGCATTAACCATCATATTTTGCATTTCTTATCATTAACTCTGCACAGAGCACATGAGTTGTTCTTATATTCACACAGGTAGAAAATTACAACTTGCTTGTACAGCTTCCCATAAGATATACTGGTAATTAAATATTTGGTCAACTTTTTTATTCTCATGATGGCTTATTTTGATATATTACTGTTAGTTATAATGATTGTTGCTTTATACAAAGGTTGTGAAGAAAATTTTCATAACTGATTTCGACTACCTTTTTTCCCTTTCTCAATACAAGATGATTTACCACCTGTTCGTTCATTCTGGGTAATTTTGTTTATCGGACATGTCCCGAGGGATGTAGAGAAGCTATAAAATCTTTGATTTCTGCAGCAGCAACACTCGCCGACGTGCCAGAATTACGCCTATTAAGAAGTATATAATATTGATTGCCTAGCCCTGTCTTGCCTTTACCTTTTTATGTGAAAGTTCTGACACTTCATTTTTATCTTGTACGGTCCAGAAATTGGAACAGGATTTTTAAAATATGCTAAGCCTGTTCAACTTAAATAGGGTCAGGAGATCACAATCTCAACTTATTACTATCATTAAAGTTAGATAAGAGTATGATAAAGCAATGAGCTACAAAAAAGTTAAGACAGAGGAGTGTAAAAGACCACGAAAAACGTGGTAGAGTACATCTGTGCAGA
>NW_017686589.1:0-6286 GCF_001879085.1 Nicotiana attenuata | reverse complement strand
GACTTTTATCTTAGTCGCATAATTTTCAGCTTTACGTGCTTGTAACAAATGATTCATATCTTGTCGTGGGAGAGTCCAAATAATGAACCGTTTGATGACTTCAATATCTAAAAGATATCCAATACTCAGAATCAAAAACCTTCAGAATCGACGCCGGATTAATATTTTTGAAACCAACTTTTCGATTTTCACCATGTTGAAAATTTCTAGATTTGCGCAGTCTTCACCAAAAATTACATATCTACGGTGTAGAAATATCGAAATTGCAAACCGTTTGATTTCGAGAAAACCAGACTTCAAGATCTAGAACATATCCAAAATTCTCAATCAAACAACTTCAGAATCGTCCCAGATAATATTTTGAAATCAACTTTATATTGCTCCACGCTATCAAATCCAGATTTGCGCAGTCTCACCAAAAAATTCATATCTCGGTGTTGAAATATCGAAATGCAAATCGTTTGATTTCAAGTAAACTAGACTTCAAGATCTAGAAGATATCCAAAATTCTCAATCAAACAACTTCAGAATCGTCCCAGATAATATTTTGAAATCAACTTTATATTGCACCACGCCATCAATTCCAGATTTGCGCAGTCTCACAAAAATTCATATCTTGGTATGGAAGCCTCGAGATCGGAAGATGTATTACTTGCCATCAATCAAAATTTAAGAGCCATATTCTCACAAATATCTTGAGTTCAAGTCTCATTGAATTTGAAACGTTGTGCCAAGCAATATTTTCCTTATACTTGTGTTTCCTTTTGATGTCTCTCTTCTCTTCCCCTTTTTTTTTAAGGCAGAGGCCGGACTTGGAGACTAACAAACTTGAAAGTTTGGCTAACCTGAAGACATAGAGAATCCCTGGACTTCAATGCAAATACTTGACATCCTTCTAAAATCGGCCAATCGAAGATATCAATTTACCATGGAGGGTTGCCCCCTTTAAATCAAATGAGGTCAGAGTTCAGTAGGAGGATGACATTTCAGCTTGATCTTACATTCCTTCATGCTTCATTAGAACAACAATTGGGGCAATATGTATCTTTTGAACTTATGCGACTGAACTTAGAATGAAACTCTAAGCTGCCTACGTACCTCGGTGAAGAGGATCAATTCATACCGTAGTTCAGACTGGGTAGATTTTTTTTTGGGCCGTACACAGTTTATACTCTTGCAGGCCAGGAGTGTAGCAACATGCAGTTTAGGCTCGTGCGTCAAGGAGCGTCATGACTTGCAGTTTAGGCTCGTATGTCGAGGAGCGTCATGACTTGCAGTTTAGGCTCGTATGTCGAGGAGCGTCATGACTTGCAGTTTAGGCTTGTACGTCGAGGAGCATCATGACTTGCAATTTAGGCTCGTACGTCGAGGAGCATCATGACTTGCAATTTAGGCTCGTACGTCGAGGAGCATCATGACTTGCAGTTTAGGCTCGTACGTCGAGGAGCATTATGACTTGCAACTTCAGGGATAATACTTCTTCAAAAACTTGCCGTTGATAGGGCTGATTCTCATACCATCTGCATCAACCAGCTTGTAAGCCCCACTTGAATAAATTTCTTGTATGACATATGGCCCATCCCATTTTGAAGTGAACTTCCCTATAGATTTATGGGAAGTAATTATGGGTCTTCGTACGGTAAGGACTTGATCTCCTACTTGAAAGGATCTCGGACGAACTCTTTTATTGAAGGCGCGAGACAATCGAGCTTGATAACATTCAAGACTCTGTTGAGCTTCCAATCTCTTTTCATCAAGAGCTTCCAACTCTGCTAATCGAAGTCGAGCATTTTCTTCATCAGTGATCCCTTCTTGAATAGCCAGTCATAATGAAGGTATTTGATGCTCAAGTGGCAAGACGGCTTCGACTCCATAAACGAGTGAATAAGGAGTCGCCTGTGTTGGCGTGCGGTAAGTCGTCCTATATGCCCATAGAGCTTCTTCCATACGGTCTTTCCAATCTCATTTGGATTTGGAGATGACTTTCTTTAGCAAGTTGCATAGAGTTTTGTTGAATGCCTCAGCTAGACCATTGGCGGCAGCATTGTACATCGAAGAGTTACGTTGCTTGAAGGCAAAGAGATCGCAAACCTTGTTCATCAACCTATTATCGAATGGCTTTCCATTATCCGTTATTATGTAGCGAGGAATGCTGAATCAATAAATAATGTTTACTCGGATGAAACTTGTGACATTTTCCTTCTTTACTTCTTTGAGAGCAATAACTTCAGCCCATTTTGAGAAGTAGTCAGTTGCAGCCAATATGTATAGGTGCCCACCAGAGGACTTTGGCAGTGGTCCAACAACATCCAATCCCCAAGCATCAAATGGCCAGGATGCAACAGTCGGGTGCAACACTTCAGGAGGTTGATGAATAAAATTCGCATGGAATTGACAAGCCTTGCATCTTCGAGCGTAGTCCAAGCAATCTTTTACCATCGTGGGCCAATAATATCCCATCCTTTTTATATGGAAGTGGAGCTTTGGTCCGGACTGGTGTGACCCACATACCCCAGAATGTGCCTCTTGCAAAGCTTGGAGAGCTTCTTCTTCTCCTAGGCATCGTAAGAGTACTCCCTCGAACGACCTTCTGTATAGAGTATCCTTGTAGTAAAGGAAGCGAGGTGCATGACGACGGATTTCAGTCCTTCTCCTCGGATTTTCTGGAAGTATCCCATAGCATAAGTAGTCGATAATGGGTTGTCGCCATTCTTCTTTCTCAACTTCAGAAACAGCAACAAGATGCTTGAGTTCGTTTTCTTCACCTTCAGCCTCATTTGGCGGAGGTACTACCCATTTTTGGCAGACGGTAACTTGTGTTTGGTCAGGCAGGGCTAATGATGAAGCTAGAGCAGCTAAAGCATCATCCTTCTTATTTTCTTTCCTTGGCACATGCTGAATAGTCACATCACCGAGCCACCCACCAATTTTTTAGCGTAATTATGATATGGGCGTAGTTCGGGCTTCTTAACCTCATAACTACCCAAAAGTTGATTGACCACTAACTGGGAGTCACCAAAGACTTGCAATTGCAATTGCTTCATATCAACGGTCATTTCAAGCCCAAGTATTAATGCTTGATACTCAGCAACGTTGTTGGAACAGAGTTGTGTCAATGTGAAGGAGTAGGGCAAGACTTCATCTTGGGGAGTGAGAAATACTACACGAGCCCCGACTCCCCCATGATGCGCAGCACTATCAAAGTACATCTTCCATGGAGGTTGAACTTCAACGACCATTGCGTCCTCATCGGGTAGTTCATCAGTTAGCTCCCAGTCATCAGGTATCCGATGATATGCTAAGAAGTCTGCCAATGCTTGTCCTTTTACAGCCTTTTGAGGGATGTACAAAATCTCGAATTGTTGAAATTGGAGGTACCATCTCGCTAGTCGATCACTAAGAACAGGTTTTGACATCACGAACTTGATGGGATTTGCTTTAGAAACAAGACGGACAACATGAGCTTGAAAGTAGTGCTTCAACTTTTGAATTGAGAAGACTAGCGCCAAACACAAATTTTCAATTGGCGAATAATTCAACTCGTTAGGTGTCATCATCCTGCTCAATTAGTAAAGAGAGTTTTCTTTCCCCTTACTATTTCTTGGGCCAACAGTGCTCCAATAGACCTTTCCTGCGCTGCAATGTATAGTATCAATGGCTTTCCAGGTATAGGAACTGCTAAAACTGGAGGCTTTATCAAGTAGGTTTTGATACTTTCAAAGGCATTGCTACAAGCTTGGTCCCACTTGAAAGGAACGCCTTTCTTCATGAGGCGACTAAACGGTTGGCACCTCCCAGCCAGGTTTGATATGAATCTTCTAAGGTATGCTAGCTTTCCTTGAAGACTTTTCAATTCATGGATATCTCGAGGCTCAGGCATTTTCAAAATGGCATCCACCCTGGCTTGATCAATTTTGAACCCTCGATGTCGGACAATGAAACCAAGGAACTTTCCAGAAGTAACTCCAAAGGCACATTTCAATGGATTTATCCTAAGTTGGTACCTCCGGAGAAATTCAAATACCATCCTCAAGTCTTTCATGTGGTCGCCCTTCTCTCTTGATTTCACCACCAAGTCATCAACATAGCATTCGACATTCTTGTGGAGAAGTTCGTCAAAAATATTCTGCATAGCCCTTTGGTAAGTAGCACCAGCGTTCCTCAAGCCAAAAGGCATTACCTTGTAGTAATAAATACCCTTTGGGGTACGGAATGCAGTAAGCTCTTTATCTTTTGGTTCCATGCGTATTTGGTTATAGCCCGACTAACCATCCATAAATGACATTGCCTCGTACCCAGTAGTAGCATCGATCATCAGTTCTGGAATGGGAAGCGGGAACTCATCTTTCGGAAACACATTGTTAAGATCCCTAAATTTAACGCACACTCGAATCTGGCCATTTTTCTTCCTTACAGGGACAATACTTGAAACCCATGTTGGGTACTTAACTTCACGAATAAAGCCAGCTTCGATGAGTTTGTTAACTTCTATTTCAATCAAGGGAACCAAGTCCGACCTAAAACACCTTTGAGTTTGTTTAACAGGACGAGCACCATTTTTGACCGCAAGGTGATGGACTGCTACTTTCGGGTCCAAGTCAGGCATCTCTTTGTAACTCCAAGCAAATACATCCTTGAACTCTTTGAGCAATTCAATATAAGTGCTCTCTTCGTCATCTTCAAGTAAAGCACTCAGGTAGGTGGGTCTTGGTTCTTCATCGGTGCCAAGGTTAACTTCTTTTAAGGCATGAACTATCGTCTTCACTCCTTCTTCAACTTCAGGTGGAGCATCTTTCGCATCTTCATCTTCTTGAGGGTCCCCATCATTGAAGGATATGTGATAATACGGCGAAACATCCTCCAATTCCGCATTATCTTCCATCGAAGATGGAATTCCATTCTTGATTTGTCCAGTAACATGATACGAAGAACCTATACTTTCTTCATCTTCATCACGTTCCTTAGTATAGACCACAGTATATGGCTTTACCTTCGGTACTTCTTTACATGAAACCATAAGTTTTATTTGTCGCCTCATTCTAGAAGGAACCAAACTTTGGAAATCCTTAGAGATCTCCTGGATTTTGGGTGAAGCGGGTTTTATGCTTTGAAAATTTCTCCGGAACTTGTTCCCCTTCTTTAGTGGACCCAATCTTTCAAACACGGAGGTCCTCATAGGTGATCTTCCAAGTCGATCAAAAATATAAGGCTTGTTAGAAGCGGCCAATTCATCTTCTACAATGATATAGTTGTTTCTCGCCCTTCTTATTGAAATGCGCACTGGTGACGGTTGCTTGTATCCCAAACCTTCACGTGGTTGCCTCGTTGCAGCTTTCGATGGGAGCTTCCCTAACTTTGACGGCTCATTGGGATTGTATCCAGCTTTTGCAAATAGCTTGTAAGCGTTAGGGTCAAAACCTTCATCTGTTCGCTTTGTAGAGAGTGCCACATTCTGCAAATGATTTTGGGCTACAAACCCTGCAAGTGGCATTGAGGACAACTTTACTGCCTCAATTCGTTTGACCGGAAGAGTTAACTCCTTTAGCATGTTGGCTTGGCGATTAGATGACTCACTTTCATCTTTCTTCCTTTTAGGGACATATTAGAGTGCCAGACTTACTTTCTTGCAATAAGACGTAACATTCCCTCTATAATATTTATTCGCGTTGGGTTGTACCTCCTTACTAGCAGCTTTGGCTTCACCAGTAGTCACCTCTTCTATTTTAGTTGAGGACTCTTTATTCTTGCTTTTCATGCCATCGTCAGCTTTCAGCTCCCTCACAATGCGGTTCTTCAAGTAGAACTTTGCATCGACGAAGTGTGACTCAGCCTCGGTGAATGGCTCATCATCAGCAACTACCGTATTCTCGACTTCACCCTCGTAGTATTTTAAACATTGATGGTAGGTAGATGGAAATACTTTATTCGCATGTATCCAAGGCCTCCCAAGCAAAACATTGTATGAAGTCTTCTCATCGATCACATGCAGCCATGCACTTGATTGCATATCTTCAATAGTGATTCCCAGCCTGATCGCGCCTATGGCTCTTTGCCCCCCTTGGTTGAATCCTTGGATCATCACACGACTTTCTGAGAGTTCGTTCATGGGAATACCAAGTTCTTTCACAGTGTGGATTGGCAAAATGTTCACTGAGGATCCTCCATCAACCAAAATCCGATTTACCTTTTCATCGCGCATTTAGCCAACCAGGTACAATGGGCGGTTATGAGGAGTGTCACCTAGCAAATAATCGTCATTTGTGAACGTGAACTTTTCCTCTACAAG
>NW_017686588.1:5323-6286 GCF_001879085.1 Nicotiana attenuata | reverse complement strand
GACGAGATTTACCGTATACATAACGCTCCTAGCCCTTCCAATTGCCGCTTGACTATCGCAATGTATGCAGTATTCGGTGCCAACGGTTTGGGCCAAAATGGAATATCTTCCAAGAAATTCCGGAGCCATTCAGCTCTTCACCGGCTTTATCTAAAGCTATGAATTCAGCCTCCATTGTAGATCGGGCAATACAAGTTTGTTTTGACGACTTTCAAGATATCGCTCCTCCACCAATAGTGAATACATATCCACTTGTGGACTTGGAATCAGTTGATCCGGTGATCTAATTTGCATCACAGTATCCCTTAATAACCGCAGGATATTTACTGTAGTGCAAAGCAAAGTCCTGGGTATGTACTAAATACCCCAAAACTCGTTTCATGGCCATCCAGTGAGATTGACCTGGATTGCTCGTATATCGACTCAATTTACTTATAGCACAAGCTATATCTGGTCGTGTACAATTCATGATGTACATTAAGCAACCCAACACACGAGCATAATCCAATTGTGGTATGCTTTGGCCTTTGTTCTTTGCTAATGCAAGATTCACGTCAATTGGAGTCTTTGCAACTTTAAAGCCCAAGTGCTTGAATTTTTCAAGTACTGTCTTAATATAATGAGATTGTGACAATGCCAGACCTTGAGAAGTCTTATGGATCTTAATTTCCAGAATTAAATCAGCAACTCCCAAGTCTTTCATATCAAACTTGCCAGTTAGCATGCGCTTAGTCGCATTTATGTTGGCAATGTCATTACTCATTATCAGCATATCATCCACATATAAGCAAACAATGACTATGTGATTTGGAACATTTTTAATGTACACACATTTATCACATTCATTTATTTTAAAACCATTTGACAACATAGTTTGGTCAAAATTTTGCATGCCATTGTTTGGGTGCTTGTTTTAGTCCATAAAGGGACTTAACAAGTCTACATACCTTCTTTTCTTTACCT
>NW_017686588.1:0-538 GCF_001879085.1 Nicotiana attenuata | reverse complement strand
AGTTACTTACCGAGGACTAGAACCGCCCTTACTTAATGACAAAGTAAGGGGGCATTGATGAATATGTAACAACAGGATATGAATGCTACAATTCTCTAAAACGATTGCCTATTTAATACTGAGGAATATTATTCATTAAATGTCATATGGTGACAAACATTCAATCCGCTCACGTTGATGGTGTTTCACTCGAGGTTTATCCGGTGCCAACTGCAACTGTTGTTCCCGGTCTTGGTTCTCACTCGATTTGTCTTTCATCTATCTCCGGTTCCACGTGTCACGCTATCATTCGATCATTCAATACGAAATAATTTTACCCTATACAGATAGTCTCCCTGATTTCCAGTGAGATATCTTTGCGTCACCGAGAAGTTGGTTGGCAGGAAATTCTTCTGAAGCCTTTTGAACAGTCTCTGATGTTTGATAAGACGCACGCCTCCTCGCATTTAATACCCCGAACACGTGTTGCCCAACGATTCAACAATATTTTCGCCAGGTCTCGAGGTAATCATGGTCATGATTTATGCCGTCTATATCT
>NW_017686587.1:4960-6287 GCF_001879085.1 Nicotiana attenuata | reverse complement strand
TCTCAAAAGTTTTGAAGGGAGTCCAGTAAGGCCTATTGTCTGTAAATGGTCAGAGATCATCCACCAAACTGGGGCAGAATTTTGAGGAGGACCCTCAAAATTCCAATATGAGAGAGTTGCAATGTCTCTGAAATGTGTTACAGTCACTAGTTCATCTAAAATAATGTGATATTTCACTGTGTTTATAATAGCTCTATTTTTCATTAATAATTGAATATTTTCGAAAAATCTATTTCCATTACAGTCAAGTATCACACAGGGGAACCCGAAAGGCTTTCAGAACAGAGCAAAGCAAAGCCAGCCAATAGAAGTACGAACCAACCAAACCCCCACAAAACTTACAATTTTTCTTTGGACGCAGGCACATCCGACATAACGGTAACATCCACGTAGCAAGATCGCTATCAATCAGACCATCAGACACCGAATACATCTCCAGCTAAGACATATGCTACTCTTATTTGCTTCTTGCTCCTTGCATGGGACTAATCCCTGTCCCGCATACTTGCATGAGGCTAATCATTGCCTCCATACTTGCATGAGGTTAATCCTTGCCTCCATACTTGCATGAGTCTAATCCTTGACTCCATATTTGCATGAGGCTAATACCTTCCTCCATACTTGCATGAGTCTAATTCCTGACTCCCTATTTGCATGAGTCTAATCCTTGACTTCATGAGGCTAATTCATGCCCCCATACTTGCATGAGTCTAATCCCTGACTCCTTATTTGCATGAGGCTAATCCTTGCCTCCATACTTGAACGAGTCTAATTCTTGACTCCATGAGGCTAATCCTTGCCTCTATATTTGCATGAGGCTAATCCTCGCCTCCCCATCTGCATGAGTCTAATCCTCGACTCCACGAGGCTAATCCTTGCCTCCATACTTGCATGAGGCTAATCTTGCCTCCATACTTGCATGAGTCTAATCCTTGACTCCATGAGGCTAATCCTTGACTCCTCGATTTGCATGAGGTTAATCCTCGCCTCCCCATTTGCATGAGTCTAATCCTTGACTCCATGAGCCTAATCCTTGCCTCCCTACTTGCATGAGTCTAATCCCTGACTCCCTATTTGCATGAGTCTAATTCTTGACTCCATGAGGCTAATCCCTGGCTCCTATTTGCATGAGGCTAATCCCTGCCTCCATACTTGCATGAGGCTGATCCTTGCCTCCCCGTCTGCATGGAACCAAACATTGTCCCTCCTTGCACAAATATTACTCTATTTTTAGTACTATTTATTTGCTTTTCGATCGGGCCATGCTCTGCCCTCCATTTCACAAGACTAAGCCTTGTCTTGTTAACATCATACTATTGCATATCAT
>NW_017686587.1:0-839 GCF_001879085.1 Nicotiana attenuata | reverse complement strand
CTTATCGGTTCGGTCATATAATAATAAAATTTCCATTTTCCCCTAGGATAGAAACTAGGGCAGAATTTTGAGGAGGACTCTCTAAATTCCGTAGCAAGTCCAGCCGCGCCAACATGTATCAGACGGTCAACAATCAGTTAGGAAACTGGGGCAGAATTTTGAGAAGGATTCTCAAAATTTTGAAGGGAGTCCAGCAAGGCCTATTGTCTGTAAATTGTTAGAGATCATCCACCAAACTGGGGCAGAATTTTGAGGAGGACCCTCAAAATTCCAATATGAGAGAGTTGCAATGTCTCTGAAATGTGTTACAGTCACTAGTTCATCTAAAATAATGTGATGTTTCACTGTGTTTATAATAACTCTATTTTTCATTAATAATTGCATATTTTCGAAAAATCTATTTCCATTACATTCAAGTATCACACAGGGGAACCCGAAAGGCTTTCAGAACAGAGCAAAGCAAAGCCAGCCAATAGAAGTACGAACCAACCAAACCCCCACAAAACTTACAATTTTTCTTTGGACGCAGGCACATCCGACATAACGGTAACATCCACGTAGCAAGATCGCTATCAATCAGATCATCAGACACCGAATACATCTCCAGCTAAGACATATGCTACTCTTATTTGCTTCTTGCTCCTTGCATGGGACTAATCCCTGTCCCGCATACTTGCATGAGGCTAATCATTGCCTCCATACTTGCATGAGGTTAATCCTTGCTTCCATACTTGCATGAGTCTAATCCTTGACTCCATATTTGCATGAGGCTAATCCTCTCACACTTGCATGAGTCCTAATTCCTGACTCCCTATTTGCATGAGTCCTAATCCTTGACT
>NW_017686586.1:3830-6287 GCF_001879085.1 Nicotiana attenuata | reverse complement strand
ACATTTAGTTTGTGTCTATGTTGTATAACTCGGACTGTGAATGGTTTGGATTATTAAACTTTAGATCTAAGTTCAAATCTTCTAAACTAGTAGCCTCAGTGTATGTATTTGGAGTTCTGTGATAGTTTTAGTAATAACATCAATAGTTCATCTCTAGACTCACGGATTATACAGTGATATCTGAAACTAGTTAGCTTGATTTGAGTTTAAGTCATTAACTATTAGTATACAGTGTTGGAAAAATCACGTAATTGAGCTGTTTGGATCTAATCACTTGAGGTTTGAATCCATGACTACCGCTGTTGAGTACAATCTATGATTTCAATTTGTGTCTCATTTTAGTGACGTTTAGGAACTAACTAGTAGACAAGTAAGTAAAACAATCTGAGTATGAAACTAAAATTTAACGGAGCAATAGTTCTTCAATTTGAGTAAATGAATATTTCGCCTGGCTACCAGTCACTGAACACGTTTTGATTACTTTGGAACAAGTTCAATGTGCAGTTGGCCTTGAGATCTGAGGTCTCCAAAGGGCTTGGGCTACGAACTTTGGCCCAAATCGTGACTGAAATCTGATCGTAGTCTTAGGAGTTCGAAATGAGGACCTCTGTGAAGTTTGGCCCGTGCGTGCCACCTGAATGTTGGGGCCTGGGCCACAGTCAGCAAATGGCCAATTTGGTAGTACAGACCTGGGTGTAATTTCCTTTCATTGGGCTTGTCTTGGAGCCCAAAGGCTGGACCATGGTGCAGAATTATCATTTGGTCCAGTAACAAATTAAGTAGGACTTTTCCTTCATTGTTAGAGACAAGTAAAAATAGAGAATCATAGTTGCTTTTAGGTTTGCCTTTTAAAATAATAAATGGGGTGAGCCTCGCCAAACAAAATACATAAATTGCGGGGCCCTCAATAAATGTTTGTGTTAAAATACATAGATTTCGGGACGGGCCGTTTAGCGAATTTCACGGCTTTCCCCAAAGATAATCACACGTTAGTTGCTCTAGGTCTGTTACTTAAATAATTTTACCTTCCTAAATACGGGTGCACATTTATGTGACCCAAATCCAAATCTCAACGAAGTCGAAATGTGTCAAAAAACGCGGGTGCATTTGTGTGACGCGGTTCGAGACACGTTTTCACGACGTTGCAATTCTCTTTAAAATAATAAATAAAAGCGGTTCAAAGTTAAAAAGCACATAGGTTAAAACATGTACTAGAATCAAATAAATAAGCCAAATATGACAGTTGAGCGACCGTGCTAGAACCACGGAACCCGGGAATGCCTAACACCTTCTCCCGGGTTAACAGAATTCCTTATCCGGATTTCTGGATCGCGGACTGTTAACAGAGTCATAATTTCCTCGGTTCGGGATTCTAAACCGGTGACTTGGGACACCATTAATCTCCTAAGTGGCGACTCTGAGTTGTAATAATAAATCCTATTCCGATTGTCCTTTAAGTGGAAAAACTCCTTTATGCCCTTGTGGATGTAGCGAAAAAGGAGGTGTGACAGCTCTGGCGACTCTGCTGGGGACACAAACCCAAAATTTCGGTTCAGGGTTTAAGAATTCGAGCTTAGAATAATTGTTATGTTTGGCTTTATCTGATTTTCCTACATGTTTCCATGCCTTATGTGCTACATGCTTTACCGCTTTGATATTATGTGAACTGTATATATAAACTGTGCCGAAACCCTTCTCTTCTCACCTCCGGGGATGTGCTCACTGGTGGAGACTCCCTATTCTGTTAGTGTCATACCTTGAAATAAGAAAGAGGCCGGACAAGTTACTAAGCCGTACGATCCCGCGGGTCCCCGGTACGTAGCCCCCTCTTCGACTCGAGTTGTCCGCTCGGGTACACAGTCTAGAACACATACCCAGGTTTTGAACCTAGAATAACTTGACTCCATGCC
The DNA here is from genome assembly GCF_001879085.1 of Nicotiana attenuata. Classification (NCBI taxonomy): domain Eukaryota; kingdom Viridiplantae; phylum Streptophyta; class Magnoliopsida; order Solanales; family Solanaceae; genus Nicotiana; species Nicotiana attenuata. The sequence goes on along the minus strand of NW_017686586.1, from coordinate 4,377 downwards.
GGATCCCTAGTAGGAACGCTTATTTGCATCACGTGCATTTTGACTTAGGGGACTCAACACAGGGGTTGGGTCCGTCTAGGACAGGTGTAACCGGAATAATGGACCATCCTGATGCATCCTATTTGTGCATTTATTTGTTTTGGACTCACATGCTGACCGGCTTTGAATATCTGGGAAAAATTAAAAAACAAAATGGGAAAAAGAGAAGATAGCAGTGTAGAGGGTTAATTACTTATATTAGAAAAACCAATGTCCTAATAGTGCCGAAATGCTGCCGGATTTTTGAGAAAATGAAAGAAAAAGAAGAAAAGTAGTTTTTGTTTAGTTTGTTTTGTTTGCCAATGGAAAAGAAAAAATAAGAGTTTTATTTTTAAATTAGTTTGTTTATTTGCCACTGAAAAAGAAAATATAAAAAAAAACAGTCTTGCTTTCAAAAATAGTGTATTTGCCAACAAAAACAAAAGAGTCTTGTTTTCAAAAATAGTTAGGTTTATTTGCCCGAACTACGCAGGTTTGATTCTCACCGGATGTGAGATACGTAGGCAAC
>NW_017686586.1:0-767 GCF_001879085.1 Nicotiana attenuata | reverse complement strand
AATCGAGTCGAGTTTTGGTAATCAGTTTGGTTGCTGCATTTCTATGGTGTGTTACTGGTTTGGGTGAAGCTATTTTTGGATCAAATCACTCCTATTTGATGGTTATTGCTGTTGAGACTTGATGATTGTTCCTGTTAGCTGTTGAATTGCTGCTGACCCTTCCTTTTCTTCTTATATTTCCAATACCAGGTACAAATTCGAACTATGAATGGCTGTAGCTTTGAGTTGAGATGCTGAAATAAAAATGCACTTTCCTTTACCCTCTGAAACTGGCGTGTTCATACTATCATAGTAGAAGATATGATATGTGATATGTATTTGTTTAGGTTTACATTTAGTTTGTGTTTATGTTGTATAACTCGGACTGTGAATGGTTTGGATTATTAAACTTTAGATCTAAGTTCAAATCTTCTAAACTAGTAGCCTCAGTGTATGTATTTGGAGTTCTGCGATAGTTTTAGTAATAACATCAATAGTTCATCTCTAGACTCACGGATTATACAGTGATATCTGAAACTAGTTAGCTTGATTTGAGTTTAAGTCATTAACTATTAGTATACAGTGTTGGAAAAATCACGTAATTGAGCTGTTTGGATCTGATCACTTGAGGTTTGAATCCATGACTACCGCTGTTGAGTACAATCTATGATTTCAATTTGTGTCTCATTTTAGTGACGTTTAGGAACTAACTAGTAGACAAGTAAGTAAAACAATCTGAGTATGAAACTAAAATTTAACGGAGCAATAGTTCTTCAATTTGAGTAAAT
>NW_017686585.1:0-6288 GCF_001879085.1 Nicotiana attenuata | reverse complement strand
TTTGAGAAGCACTTTTGAGAAAAATACACTTAGAAGCAGTTTTTTAAAGCTTGGCCAAACACTAACTGCTGCTCAGAAGTGCTTTTCAAACTAATTAGCCAAACACAAACTGCTTCTCACCAAAAGTACTTTTGAGAAAAGCGCTTTTGAAAAAAAGCACTTCTCAAAATAAGCTGATTTTTGCAGCTTGGCCAAACGGGCTATTAGAGATGCTACTTATTTTATTTCTTCTTTACTTGGTTTTGGTTCTAAGTTTGATAGTTGTAAGCATCTAAAATTTATTGGATTCAAATCCAACAAATAATTTGGATTATATTTTATATATACTAGTCAAAATAAATATTATGGGCTAATATAATTGGATTAATTATAGAAATTCAATATATATGGGTTAAATAAATAAGTCTCAGTCCATTGGGCTAAAGTGATGAGCCCACTTCATTAGACCCAAGATGTCATCTTCCTAGAGGCCCAGTTTGGTGCCACGTGTCAAATGACGTGGCACGCCAAGTCAAGCGGAAGAGCCAATAGGATCGTGCCACGTGTCAAAATGACAAAGCATGCCAAGTCACATTAAAAGGCCAATGAAATCACGCCATGTGTGCGAGTGACATGTTCTGGCCAATCAAGGGCGGCATTGTCACTTTTCAATCTGATTGGTCGGAAAGAGTTTGTTCTTATTATAACTCTTCCCTCCCACAACTATAAATAGGGGTCTTCATACCTCAGAAAAGGCACCAGAAGCTATAAAAGAAGCAAGAAAGAGCTCGTGGATCAAACGACGCAAATTCCTCCACAAGTTTCAAGCTTCAAGCAATCAACTTCAAGCTCAAGAACGAAGAACAAATCAAGTTCAAGCTCAAGAACGAAGAACAAATCAAGGTCAAATCAAGCAATCAAGCTCAAGCTCAAGAACAAGATCATCGTTCGTGACAATAANTTTTGGCCAAAATTTGAGTTGTTTGGCAAGCTTTTGGAAGGAAAAAAAGTGCTTTTGAGTAGAAGCAGAAGCAAAAAAAAGTAGCTTCTCTCCAAAAGCACTTTTTTGAGAAGCACTTTTGAGAAAAATACACTTAGAAGCAGTTTTTTAAAGCTTGGCCAAACACTAATTGCTGCTCAGAAGTGCTTTTCAAACTAATTAGCCAAACACAAACTGCTTCTCACCAAAAGTACTTTTGAGAAAAGCGCTTTTAAAAAAAAGCACTTCTCAAAATAAGCTGATTTTTGCAACTTGGCCAAACGGGCTATTAGAGATGCTACTTATTTTACTTCTTCTTTACTTGGTTTTGGTTCTAAGTTTGATAGTTGTAAGCATCTAAAATTTATTGGATTCAAATCCAACAAATAATTTGGATTATATTATATATATACTAGTCAAAATAAATATTATGGGCTAATATAATTGGATTAATTATAGAAATTCAATATATATGGGTTAAATAAATAAGTCTCAGTCCATTGGGCTAAAGTGATGAGCCCACTTCATTAGACCCAAGATGTCATCTTCCTAGAGGCCCAGTTTGGTGCCACGTGTCAAATGACGTGGCACGCCAAGTCAAGCGGAAGAGCCAATAGGGTCGTGCCACGTGTCAAAATGACAAAGCATGCCAAGTCACATTAAAAGGCCAATGAAATCACGCCATGTGTGCGAGTGACATGTTCTGGCCAATCAAGGGCGGCCTTGTCACTTTTCAATCTGATTGGTCGGAAAGAGTTTGTTCTTATTATAACTCTTCCCTCCCACAACTATAAATAGGGGTCTTCATACCTCAGAAAAGGCACCAGAAGCTATAAAAGAAGCAAGAAAGAGCTCGTGGATCAAACGACGCAAATTCCTCCACAAGTTTCAAGCTTCAAGCAATCAACTTCAAGCTCAAGAACGAAGAACAAATCAAGTTCAAGCTCAAGAACGAAGAACAAATCAAGGTCAAATTCAAGCAATCAAGCTCAAGCTCAAGAACAAGATCATCGTTCGTGACAATAACTACATATTCAAGATCAAGCTCAATGGCTCTTGGATTTATTTACTATTGGAAAGAAGAATAAGAGGATTGATATAGATTGTACACTCATATTATTTGAAATCAAATACTACGATTGTTGCAATATTTTCGGTCTAAATTTTATTTTCTCGACGCAATTTATTATCTATAAATTCTGGCAAGCCCAGTGGGACAATCTCTACCTCTCATCTACAAATTAACCACGATAAAGACTTCATAGGCATCCAGGTCTATCTCATTAATTCGTGAAATGATGTGGTGAATATCTTAGGACGTTGGCTAATAGATTGACAACCACGTCTAAAGACCTTTTTATCACGTACGTCGTTTGCGCCAAGTACCAATCAATGTGACTTGAAGGAACTGCTATCACACTCATTTCTTAAAACGTGTCACTTAGCTTAGACATAATCCACGAGTGAATGGTGTTCTTCTAGAAGTGGCAGTGAGGCGGTGCGGGCGAATTGAGGCTTATAGCCTGTTTGGCCAATCTTCTTTTTGGCCAAAAGAGTTTTTTTTTGTTGCCAAAAGCACTTTTGGCCAAAATTTGAGTTGTTTGGCAAGCTTTTGGAAGGAAAAAAAGTGCTTTTGAGTAGAAGCAGAAGCAAAAAAAAGTAGCTTCTCTCCAAAAGCACTTTTTTGAGAAGCACTTTTGAGAAAAATACACTTAGAAGCAGTTTTTTAAAGCTTGGCCAAACACTAATTGCTGCTCAGAAGTGCTTTTCAAACTAATTAGCCAAACACAAACTGCTTCTCACCAAAAGTACTTTTGAGAAAAGCGCTTTTAAAAAAAAGCACTTCTCAAAATAAGCTGATTTTTGCAACTTGGCCAAACGGGCTATTAGAGATGCTACTTATTTTACTTCTTCTTTACTTGGTTTTGGTTCTAAGTTTGATAGTTGTAAGCATCTAAAATTTATTGGATTCAAATCCAACAAATAATTTGGATTATATTATATATATACTAGTCAAAATAAATATTATGGGCTAATATAATTGGATTAATTATAGAAATTCAATATATATGGGTTAAATAAATAAGTCTCAGTCCATTGGGCTAAAGTGATGAGCCCACTTCATTAGACCCAAGATGTCATCTTCCTAGAGGCCCAGTTTGGTGCCACGTGTCAAATGACGTGGCACGCCAAGTCAAGCGGAAGAGCCAATAGGGTCGTGCCACGTGTCAAAATGACAAAGCATGCCAAGTCACATTAAAAGGCCAATGAAATCACGCCATGTGTGCGAGTGACATGTTCTGGCCAATCAAGGGCGGCCTTGTCACTTTTCAATCTGATTGGTCGGAAAGAGTTTGTTCTTATTATAACTCTTCCCTCCCACAACTATAAATAGGGGTCTTCATACCTCAGAAAAGGCACCAGAAGCTATAAAAGAAGCAAGAAAGAGCTCGTGGATCAAACGACGCAAATTCCTCCACAAGTTTCAAGCTTCAAGCAATCAACTTCAAGCTCAAGAACGAAGAACAAATCAAGTTCAAGCTCAAGAACGAAGAACAAATCAAGGTCAAATTCAAGCAATCAAGCTCAAGCTCAAGAACAAGATCATCGTTCGTGACAATAACTACATATTCAAGATCAAGCTCAATGGCTCTTGGATTTATTTACTATTGGAAAGAAGAATAAGAGGATTGATATAGATTGTACACTCATATTATTTGAAATCAAATACTACGATTGTTGCAATATTTTCGGTCTAAATTTTATTTTCTCGACGCAATTTATTATCTATAAATTCTGGCAAGCCCAGTGGGACAATCTCTACCTCTCATCTACAAATTAACCACGATAAAGACTTCATAGGCATCCAGGTCTATCTCATTAATTCGTGAAATGATGTGGTGAATATCTTAGGACGTTGGCTAATAGATTGACAACCACGTCTAAAGACCTTTTTATCACGTACGTCGTTTGCGCCAAGTACCAATCAATGTGACTTGAAGGAACTGCTATCACACTCATTTCTTAAAACGTGTCACTTAGCTTAGACATAATCCACGAGTGAATGGTGTTCTTCTAGAAGTGGCAGTGAGGCGGTGCGGGCGAATTGAGGCTTATAGCCTGTTTGGCCAATCTTCTTTTTGGCCAAAAGAGTTTTTTTTTGTTGCCAAAAGCACTTTTTGCCAAAATTTGAGTTGTTTGGCAAGCTTTTGGAAGGAAAAAAAGTGCTTTTGAGTAGAAGCAGAAGCAAAAAAAAGTAGCTTCTCTCCAAAAGCACTTTTTTGAGAAGCACTTTTGAGAAAAATACACTTAGAAGCAGTTTTTTAAAGCTTGGCCAAACACTAATTGCTGCTCAGAAGTGCTTTTCAAACTAATTAGCCAAACACAAACTGCTTCTCACCAAAAGTACTTTTGAGAAAAGCGCTTTTAAAAAAAAGCACTTCTCAAAATAAGCTGATTTTTGCAACTTGGCCAAACGGGCTATTAGAGATGCTACTTATTTTATTTCTTCTTTACTTGGTTTTGGTTCTAAGTTTGATAGTTGTAAGCATCTAAAATTTATTGGATTCAAATCCAACAAATAATTTGGATTATATTATATATATACTAGTCAAAATAAATATTATGGGCTAATATAATTGGATTAATTATAGAAATTCAATATATATGGGTTAAATAAATAAGTCTCAGTCCATTGGGCTAAAGTGATGAGCCCACTTCATTAGACCCAAGATGTCATCTTCCTAGAGGCCCAGTTTGGTGCCACGTGTCAAATGACGTGGCACGCCAAGTCAAGCGGAAGAGCCAATAGGATCGTGCCACGTGTCAAAATGACAAAGCATGCCAAGTCACATTAAAAGGCCAATGAAATCACGCCATGTGTGCGAGTGACATGTTCTGGCCAATCAAGGGCGGCATTGTCACTTTTCAATCTGATTGGTCGGAAAGAGTTTGTTCTTATTATAACTCTTCCCTCCCACAACTATAAATAGGGGTCTTCATACCTCAGAAAAGGCACCAGAAGCTATAAAAGAAGCAAGAAAGAGCTCGTGGATCAAACGACGCAAATTCCTCCACAAGTTTCAAGCTTCAAGCAATCAACTTCAAGCTCAAGAACGAAGAACAAATCAAGTTCAAGCTCAAGAACGAAGAACAAATCAAGGTCAAATTCAAGCAATCAAGCTCAAGCTCAAGAACAAGATCATCGTTCGTGACAATAACTACATATTCAAGATCAAGCTCAATGGCTCTTGGATTTATTTACTATTGGAAAGAAGAATAAGAGGATTGATATAGATTGTACACTCATATTATTTGAAATCAAATACTACGATTGTTGCAATATTTTCGGTCTAAATTTTATTTTCTCGACGCAATTTATTATCTATAAATTCTGGCAAGCCCAGTGGGACAATCTCTACCTCTCATCTACAAATTAACCACGATAAAGACTTCATAGGCATCCAGGTCTATCTCATTAATTCGTGAAATGATGTGGTGAATATCTTAGGACGTTGGCTAATAGATTGACAACCACGTCTAAAGACCTTTTATCACGTACGCGTTTGCGCCAAGTACCAATCAATGTGACTTGAAGGAACTGCTATCACACTCATTTCTTAAAACGTGTCACTTAGCTTAGACATAATCCACGAGTGAATGGTGTTCTTCTAGAAGTGGCAGTGAGGCGGTGCGGGCGAATTGAGGCTTATAGCCTGTTTGGCCAATCTTCTTTTTGGCCAAAAGAGTTTTTTTTTGTTGCCAAAAGCACTTTTGGCCAAAATTTGAGTTGTTTGGCAAGCTTTTGGAAGGAAAAAAAGTGCTTTTGAGTAGAAGCAGAAGCAAAAAAAAGTAGCTTCTCTCCAAAAGCACTTTTTTGAGAAGCACTTTTGAGAAAAATACACTTAGAAGCAGTTTTTTAAAGCTTGGCCAAACACTAACTGCTGCTCAGAAATGCTTTTCAAACTAATTAGCCAAACACAAACTGCTTCTCACCAAAAGTACTTTTGAGAAAAGCGCTTTTGAAAAAAAGCACTTCTCAAAATAAGCTGATTTTTGCAGCTTGGCCAAACGGGCTATTAGAGATGCTACTTATTTTATTTCTTCTTTACTTGGTTTTGGTTCTAAGTTTGATAGTTGTAAGCATCTAAAATTTATTGGATTCAAATCCAACAAATAATTTGGATTATATTATATATATACTAGTCAAAATAAATATTATGGGCTAATATAATTGGATTAATTATAGAAATTCAATATATATGGGTTAAATAAATAAGTCTCAGTCCATTGGGCTAAAGTGATGAGCCCACTTCATTAGACCCAAGATG
>NW_017686584.1:5482-6289 GCF_001879085.1 Nicotiana attenuata | reverse complement strand
AAACGATCCGGAAATGTTACGAAGAACTACCAGCCCACAACCCTACATCTATATGGTGTTTTTTCCACATCCTTCCTCCTCCAAAACTCCACAAAACAGTAGTAAAAGATACAACCCAATACCAACACGAAACAGCCCAAAAACAGCGCACAACAAGTCGAATAATTCGAACTCACGGCTTCCAATCACCGTCCCGTGAGTTCTAGCTATTAGGAAATGAATTTATCAACATTCCTTCATATTTAAAAGCTTAAATACAGAAATAAGGCATTTTCTTAACTTTTAAATACCTTCCAAAACTCCAACTACAATGAAAAACAGAGGCAATATAGCGATACTCACGTCGTGGGGATCGTTCTAGTGTTATTGCTTCGTGATTTTGTGCCTCGGATGATAATCTTGTTGGATAACCTTGTGGACAGCTTAAGGGTGAGGTTAGGGGTCTTATTTGGTCGAGCTCTCTGGAATTATGAAGAAAGAGACGACATAGGAAGATAAATATCCATTTTGGTTGAAAAGTCAAAAGGTGCTACTTGGCACCATCTCATTGGCCCTTTTTCAAATACCTATATCTTTTTATCCAGATATCGTATGAATGAACGGTTAAGAGTGTTGGAAACTAGATTCCAAGACCTTCAATTTGATATATAATATGTCCCAAAAAGACCTCATATAACACACGAAATGTATTTCTCAAAAAGCTTTAGTGACACACCTACTTGCCAACTATACAGTCTGTGCAGTCTTGCAAAACTGCAAATATCTCTCTACCCCGATGTCGTATCGAAGAACGGTTTAATGCATTGG
>NW_017686584.1:0-760 GCF_001879085.1 Nicotiana attenuata | reverse complement strand
CAATCTCAAGCTATGAAATTTTCACGACTCCTTAGTCTACAATAAGAGAAACGATATTGTAGTTATCATTCAAGCGTCATAACTATTATGTATCGACCACAACCTATTTTACGATGAAACGGACAGCACCTCCCCTATATATATGACTTCACACAATTCCAAACAATCACCAAACAGCCCAAACAACATCAATAATAATCATATTGAGCCTCCCAAAACAGTCCACGCACAACCTAATCACTTCATACATACGACGGCCACCGTAGTCGTGTCAAACGATCCGGAAATGTTACGAAGAACTACCAGCCCACAACCCTACATCTATATGGTGTTTTTTTCCACATCCTTCCTCCTCCAAAACTCCACAAAACAGTAGTAAAAGATACAACCCAATACCAACACGAAACAGCCCAAAAACAGCGCACAACAAGTCGAATAATTCGAACTCACGGCTTCCAATCACCGTCCCGTGAGTTCTAGCTATTAGGAAATGAATTTATCAACATTCCTTCATATTTAAAAGCTTAAATACAGAAATAAGGCATTTTCTTAACTATTAAATACCTTCCAAAACTCCAACTACAAAGAAAAACGAGAGGCAATATAGCGATACTCACGTCGTGGGGATCGTTCTAGTGTTATTGCTTCGTGATTTTGTGCCTCGGATGATAATCTTGTTGGATAACCTTGTGGACAGCTTAAGGGTGAGGTTAGGGGTCTTAGTTTGTCGAGCTCTCTGGAATTATGAAGAAAGAGACGA
>NW_017686583.1:4377-6289 GCF_001879085.1 Nicotiana attenuata | reverse complement strand
CTTTTAGGCAAAACATGAATCATTTCTAGAGGTGGTGAAGCAGAATTGGATTACTGACTTTATAGGGGATCCATTCCTGATGTTCAAGCAGAAGTTGAAGAGGGTTAAAATTGCTCTTTCAAAATGGAGCAAACTAACTTATGGTGATATTTTCAAGCAGCTTGCTACAGGGAGGATGTGGTGAGGATTAAGGAGATGTTGTTTGAGGAAGATCCATCTACTGAAAATAGAATTGTACTTCAACAAGCTCAAGCTGAGTTGAAGAAGTACTTGAGCATAGAAGAACAGTATTGGAAGCAAAAGGCAGGTATGACTTGGTTTGAAGAAGGTGATAGAAACACAAGATTCTTCCATAATTGTGTTAATGGAAAGAGACAAAAGCTTCAATTGAAAAGGATTCAGAATAGTGATGGAGTATGGATTGAATCTCAAGAGAAGCTTTCTGAGGCTGCAGTTGAGTTTTTTCAGAAACAATTCACTAAGGAAGGAGATCCTAATAATTTTGAGTTGCTGAATAATGTACCATCAATGGTGTCAAGGGAGCAGAACTTGGAATTATGTAGATTGCCAACAAAGGAGGAGGTGAAGGTTGCTGTCTTTGCATTGAGTAGTGAAAGTGCAAGTGGTCCAGATGGTTTCTCTGGCTTGTTCTTTCAAGCATGCTGGGATATAGTAGGGGAAGATATCTACACATTGTTAGTGGTGTTCTTTGAAGGCAGTCCTTTGCCTAAGTCTATAACACATACGAACCTTATTTTGCTGCCTAAGAAGCCACAAATGCAAATATTGAGGCATAGAGAACAAATTAATCCTGAATTTGCAAGGCTGTGGACTAAAGGTTTACCTTTAAAAATCTCCTTCTTTTTTTTTATGCACAGGCAGCACCATTTTGAATTCATTGGAATATTAGAACCTATGCAACAGTCTAATAAAATAGAGAGATACAGGGCAAGAATTGGCTTGGCTCAGGCTGTGGTTAATGTATCTAATAAAATATGGGCATTCATAGATGAAGTGTATGAGGTGACAATTCTGTATAACATGACTCAACAGTTGACTCTGAAACTATTTCACACAGAAACTCATATAGAGCTTATACTTACTTTAGTGTATGCTAAATGTGATGCAATAGAGAGGATTGAACTATGGGATTCTCTTTATGCAATGGCTACTGATATGACTTCCCCTTGGCTTGTGGGAGGGGACTTCAATGTTATATGGGATGAGGAGGAAAAGTTTGGTGGGCGGCCTGTTCATTTAAATGAGATTGATGATTTTAGGCATTGCATCAACACTTGCAACTTGACATATCTGGGCTTCAAGGGGAGTATTTACACCTGGTGGAATGGAAGATCAGAAGAGGATTGTATTTTTGAGAGACTTGATAGATGCTTGGGTAACTTAGAGCTGCAGCAAACTTTTCCAGGACTTGAGATCACACATTTATCAAAAATTGGATCAGATCATTGCCCAATGTATCTGAAATATGACATTGAAGCTGCTCCAATTAGGAAGTCCTTTAGATTCCTCAACTTCTGGACTAAGCATGACACTTTCAAAGATGTGGTGAAAGAAAATTGGAATGCAGATTTTGCTGCAAATCCTTTCATATTGTTCAATTATAAGTTGAAAAAACTGAAGAAAGCACTTTCCAGTTGGAGCAGAGCAACATATGGAGATATCTTTCAGAAGATTGCCAGTTTAGAAGAGGTTGTTTTAGTACATGAGAGGCAGTTTGAGGCATTTCCTACTCAGATGAATAGAGAAAGGTTGCACAAGGTTAAGGCAGAAATGATTAGGTATCTTACAGTGGAAGAAGAATTTTGGAAGCAGAAAGCAGGCATGTTATGGTTTAAAGATGGGGACAGAAACACAAAGTTCTTTCATGCTCAAGTGAGGGGTAGAAGAAAGA
>NW_017686583.1:0-742 GCF_001879085.1 Nicotiana attenuata | reverse complement strand
ACATACAAGCAGATTCAAATAAGAAATGGAGTTAGCGAGTTGATTTGAACAAAAATGAAGAAGACAAAAGAGAGAAGGAAGAGAGAGGAAGTCGATATTACCTAGGTCGGCTACTTGTGGAAATGAACGGACAAATAGATACAGATGGGAAGTTTTGTGTAATAAAGAGGTGTATAGTGGGATACACGCGTACATTAGGAAAGTTGAGAGTGCAGAGGTTATATTTGCAAATACAGGGAGAGGGAATTTGGGATTATTGGTGGCTATTTATGCAAACTGGTAATACTGATGGTCTGGGCTTTACAATTACAGGCGGATTGGGCCTGCATATAAAACGGACTGTATTAGTATACCCAGTAATGCTGGACTGGGTTTTTCTGCAATGGGCAATTATGAGATCAATGTGGTTACATTTGCAATTTGAGGAGATTGGAGACATTACAGTAAACAGTGGCTATTTTTGCAAATCAGTAACGATTTCCAACGGGACTGATATGGCTCATTTTGGGCCAACAGATGCGGATCATAAAGGAGTACAAAAATGGGCTTTTTCTTGGACTAGTTTTGAAGCAATTTTGAGTAGATTTTTTGTGATATCAATTTTGAGTATAATGCTCAATTTTGATAATAGGTCTTATGTAGAATTCTATTTCCTTTTCGTACATCCGTTAGGATTTCATGACACTGTGCTTTTTTGTTATATTTATAAATAAAAACTAGCCCTAGGCTATGCCTAGTGGAT
>NW_017686582.1:5607-6289 GCF_001879085.1 Nicotiana attenuata | reverse complement strand
CCGCTACCGGGTGAACGACACCTCGCAACTGCACGCGAGGTGCAGGGAGTAAAGTGAGTACTTCCAACTCAGTGAGTAATAGAAGTAAATAATAACTGAGCAGCAAGAAATCACGTAAAGCAACCAACGGGCTGTACAGAAGCCGGGTACAATTTCCGAGAAAACAGTGAAATCAGAGAACTTCTTAAAAATGTTTCGGCTCAGTTCAAATCTCTTTAGAAAATGGTCCTTTCAATAATTACGAAAGATGTTCAAAATAGTTAGTGCTGATTAGCACAGAAAATCCGCCCCTCGGGCCCAAATACCACAGCATAGCAGGTAAAAATGCAAATAAGTATGCAAGATGAACACATAAAAGTTCGCCCCTCGGGCATGAATTTCGTTACTAGTCAGTCATTGTTACCTGACCGGTCAGCCATTGTTACCTGACCCAACGCGTGTTTCAGTGCCATTGTTACCACTGGTCAGCCATTGTTACCTGACTGGTCAGCCATTGTTACCTGACCAAAATACATATGACAGTGTCATTGTTACCACTGTCCAATTCTAAATGGGTACCCGCGCTCACTGTGGGTGTGCAGACTCCGGAGGAGCTCCTACAACCCAAACGCTATATCATCATAAGGCCTCAAAGCATGTACATGTCAACATGAGGCCTGAAAGCCTTCTCACATTACACTCG
>NW_017686582.1:0-785 GCF_001879085.1 Nicotiana attenuata | reverse complement strand
CATGAAAATCACAATATAAGACTCACGGTCATACTTGACACCAACGTATAGATACTCGTCACCATGCCTATACGTCGTACTCAACAATTATCACATAGCAAATAGGACTCAACTCCTAATCCCTCAAGCTAAGGTTAGACCAAACACTTACCTCGATGCCTTGAACATAACTCAAGTCTCAATTATAGCTATACCCCTTGATTCCACCGCCAATTCGCTCGTATCTAATCACAAATTACTTAATTACATCAATAAGAGCTAAATGAATCAACCTCAATGCATGAAAATGAGTTTTCTAAAGTTTTACCCAAAAGGTCAAAAATCTCCCCCGGGCCCACGTGGTCAAAACCCGAGGTTCGAACCAAAACCCGATTACCCATTCCCCCACGAACACAAATATATAATTTGTTTTGAAATCGGACCTCAAATTGAGGTCCAAATCTCAAATTTTTGAAAAACCTAGGTTCTACCCAAAACACCCAATTTCCCCCATGAAAATCTTTGATTTTAGGTTGAAATCATGATAAAAGATGTTAATGATTGAAAGAAATGAGTAAAAACTAACTTACAATTGATTTGGAAGAAGACTTGTTCTCGAAAATCGCCTAAGTGTGTTTGGGTTTGAGAAAATATGAAAAATAGGGTTCAAAATCGTTTAAGTGTAAAATTGCAGGTCTCTGATATGGGAAATGCAAATAGGGGTTCGCAATTGCGAACCCCGACCTCTAGCAGATGTGGGAATTGCGAAACAGGGTTAGCATTTACGAACCCTTCCAGAAATCCCA
>NW_017686581.1:5641-6289 GCF_001879085.1 Nicotiana attenuata | reverse complement strand
GATTCGACGCGCGAGGAGTCGATACGAAGGAAAAGGCATTACGGACCATTCTACGGCCGGTTAGAGGTGAGTAGTAGGTGTATATGATGGCCTGAGGGTTTGAAACCCCGGCTTATCACATTGTGACGCTATTGTAGGGCGTGACTCGCACCCCATGGCAGGTGCGGGATTGGTTATGACTGGGGATTGTGACTTGGTCCATCCCGAACAAGAATGCTTCTATATTGGCGACTGATACGCACCCTGTATTGAATATATCTGGGCTTATTGCCATGTTTGGGGCCTTGTGCCGATCTGTAGCATCCTTAGAGGATGAATGTCATTGTGATAGCATGCTTTGTATAATCATTGATCTCAGTCCTGTGTTTAATCACTGTTATGAAATGCTAAGTCACTTTTCCTGAAGTTAAATATCTAAAGTATATTCTTCTTAATAAATTGGAAATTGAGAAATTAATTGAATCTGTTACGTGACTCATATGCATATTGTGGACTGAGTATGGATCGGGCTGCACGCCGCAGCGAATGGTATGATTATTTTGCGCTTGGGCTGAAGGAGCCCCTCCGGAGTCTGTACACACCCTCAGTGAGCGCCGTCGACATTAAATGGATCGGGCTACGCGCCGTAGCGGTCATGTGCATTGCATT
>NW_017686581.1:0-993 GCF_001879085.1 Nicotiana attenuata | reverse complement strand
CCGAACTACCCGTCACCGACACCTTCGAATCCTACGACTCAAAGTTTACCCGGCCCAAAAAACCCCTTAACTTTTACCCCAAAACCTCAACCCAAATCGATGCCATGTGCCTCCCCTCGCTTCCCTCATGATGAATCCATCGTCAGTCGCATTCAAATCTCACTGGAGATGTTCGAATTTTGAATCTGAGAAGTGGCAAGATTTTAGAAGTTAAAACCAGTAAGTTCCCTATATTCTTTAGGTTGTTGCTTAGTTATTTGATTTAACTTCACTCTCATTGTCGTTTTGCTTCATGAATAATCGATTCGAGTTTCTTTTAGAGCCAGTAATCCTTATTGTTTCTATTTTGTTCATGTTGGCTGAATTCTAATAGTATACAACACGAATTTGGTTCGTTTAAGTTTTGTCATCATAATTCTTTGTTGTTAATCAGTGTGCTAGGGCGTAGGATTAATGTTGGAGTAAGTGAGTAGATTTTTCTTTCATTTAATTAATGCTTCTTAATAATAATTGATGCTGACTTTTGTCTTTAGTTTTTGCTTTGATTTTCTGCCGGTCGAGTGAGTAAGTCATTAATGATTCGACTCCAGTTCAATTTGGTTTGAATCATTGACTTGTTTGGTGAATTAGCTTAGTCTGGATTAACAATTTAGTTAGAAATTCCTTGTTCTGATCAATGGGTTGAGTAGTTAGTTCAACTGTAGGGTTTGTTTGGTTTTAGCTGAATTCCTCTGTTCTTTTGGGTAATTAACCATGATTACTACTAAGGTTAAGGGGCTGGGTCAGGTAATTCTAGCTTGGTCAGTAATTTCAGGGGATTCAAAGGGTAGTTTAGGCATGGAAAAGGGTAGTTTCATTAAGATTGGTAATTGTTGAAGTAAAGTAAGGGTAGAATAGGAATTGTAATGGGTATAGAACCTTCTAGGATGGACTATAGTGCATATTTCAGTAAACTTAGGGTAGTTACTTGTGTGACAAGTCAGAAAATAAAGG
>NW_017686580.1:5133-6289 GCF_001879085.1 Nicotiana attenuata | reverse complement strand
ACCCTTAACGTAAATTTTAAAAAGTTTAAAATTACCCTTTTACGGTACCTTTTAAGTTAACCTACTACGTAAGAAACGTTAACTTACACCCTTAGACTAGGTCGAAAGCGTAAAAAAAACTAATTTACCGTTAACTTAGAACGTTTAGACGTTTTTTTAGTACGTTAATTACTAGTTCGTTAAATATTAAACACGTAGCCGATTTTTATGTTTGAAGTTTAAACTACACTTTTTTTTAGGTTTTTAGTCTACGTTTTTTGTGAAGTCAACAGTTTTTTCAGTTCACGATAGTGTACAACGTTGTACCAGACTAGAGTTTCGAGTTTTAACACGCATCAGTTTTAAGACCGCAAAACGGGGTGGTAAAAGCTTCAATTTCCCAACTAAGTAGATGGACCAGAGTTGCAACGATCTTAAACAAAAGTAGTCCATTATGTTAATCTATAATATTTTCCTTCATGTTCAATTGAGTTGAGCTCTGACAAAAGCACTGTTCAACTTCATCAATGAAGAAGACGATCGCCTATCAAAACCCCACCACTACCACCACCACCGAT
Source organism: Nicotiana attenuata (assembly GCF_001879085.1). Classification (NCBI taxonomy): domain Eukaryota; kingdom Viridiplantae; phylum Streptophyta; class Magnoliopsida; order Solanales; family Solanaceae; genus Nicotiana; species Nicotiana attenuata. The sequence goes on along the minus strand of NW_017686580.1, from coordinate 5,732 downwards.
CCTTCAGATTCCGCTCTCCAGTGGAAGCATGCAGCAATGATCGAACGCCTTTCAAACCTTACACCAATCCCGTTCGACCTACAAACCCGAATCAAACTCCACAAGGTCCTTCTTTTCTCGTTCTTCGAATCCAAAAACTCCATTGAATCCACACTCTCCCGCATCTGTCAAACACCCGACCCGCATTACAATCGACCTTAAAACCCGAACTCGACAACGTCTACACCCTCCATTTCTACTCTCGAAAAGCTCATCGCTGAAAACTCATTTTACCCTTACCTTCTTAACGAAGTACGCACGTGGCTCAAAAAACGTAGCATAATCTCAAAACAAATAGACCGAACAGGTCGTGTGTATTGTTATCCCGAAGAAGTAAATTCTCATTCAAGAACAAATCAACAAAGAAATCTACAACCCAAAATGATGATTTAGGGCTTAAGGTTTTGGATACCAACAGCCAAAATGTAGAATCGAGGGATTTAGGGTTTAAGGTTTTGGATTATACAGGATTTAGGGGAAAACGAAAATGAGGTGTTAGTGAAGAAATTTAATAATAGGGGCTAATTGGTTTAAGGAGATTAGGGAATTTGTATTATCAG
>NW_017686580.1:0-606 GCF_001879085.1 Nicotiana attenuata | reverse complement strand
GCTAAAAAAAACTTATTACCTAATGAAACGTTATGTTTTTTTGAAGTAATTATAGTTCTAAATATTAAACACGTTGCCATTTTATGTTGAATTTAAACACATTTTTTTAGTTTAGCTTATTTTTGAGAATCAAATATTTTTCAGTCAGATGTGTAACAAGTTTGGCCAGAACTTAGAGTTTTGAATTTTAAACACGCATCATTTTAAGCGCAAAGGGTGTAAAGCTCTAATTCCCAATAAGTAGATGGACCAGAGTGCAACGATCTAAACAAAAGTAGTCCATTATGTTAATTCTATAATATTTTCCTTCATGTTCAATTGAGTTGAGCTCTGAACAAAAGCACTGTTCAACTTCATCAATGGAAGAAGACGATCGCCTATCAAACCCCACCACTACCACCACCACCGATCCTTCAGATTCCGCTCTCCAGTGGAAGCATGCAGCAATGATCGAACGCCTTTCAAACCTACACCAATCCCGTTCGACCTACAAACCCGAATCAAACTCCACAAGGTCCTTCTTTTCTCGTTTCTTCGAATCCAAAAACTCCATTGAATCCACACTCTCCCGCATCTGTCAAACACCCGACCCGCATTACAATCGAC
>NW_017686579.1:2325-6289 GCF_001879085.1 Nicotiana attenuata | reverse complement strand
AAGAAGTCCCTCTTTCGAAAATTAAGAGGTTACATCCAAAATCCAAAAATATTTTCTTTTTTTCTTAGAAAAAGAGAAAACAAATGAAAAACTCAAAAAAAAAGTATTTTCTTTCTACTTTTAAAATTCCCAAAGTTCAAATCAAAAAAAAGGAATTTTCAGAAGTCTTTCTTTCAAAAATAAAGTCAAAATCGAAATCCAAAAAACATTCCCTTTCTTCTTTTAAAGCATTTTTAGAAAATTCAACAAAAAAAACAAAATTTTCAAAAAATTAAAAAAAAAAACTATTTTGCCTTAAAGCTTTCATTGTCTGAGTTTTATAAAAAGAAAAAAAGAGTTAGTTTACTTAATTTCCAATTTTGACCGAACTACGCTGGTTTGATTCTCACCGGATGTGAGATACGTAAGCAACCCTCATCGGGTCCAACCACCCTTTTGCAAAAATAGCCAAAAAATACCAAAATTTTAATACAAAATAAGCCGGGTGATGCCATTCTTGTTTTAAAATAAGCCTAATGTCCCCAAAGGGACGCCGGAAGGCTGTTTTTGCAAGAACAGCCACCCTGAGTCATTTTAAATAGTTTGCGGGCACAGCCTTAAAATCTTCCTCCCAGAAGTGCTGAAAGGCCGTATCTGCAAAAACTGAGTCTTTGTTTGCTTAAATAAAAATTTTGAAAAATAGCCACTTTTCCTTTTAGGTCAAAATAGGAGTTTGTGGCATTCTTGCTGAAGGTGGCGGCCTTTCCATTGCCATACTTTGTTCCGATTAGCTGCTTTGGGCTAGAAAAGATTGCTTGACCTTCTGATCGAACCTCAACCACAAAACCCCTGAATGACCCCAAGTAGCTTACACTCAGCCTGTGACAATTCTATCCTGCCAATTTTGAACCCGTTATCTTCCTCAAAATTCACGAGTCACTTGACCGCTTGAACTCCCATTAACACCCTTATTGCTTATTCTGAATCATGCCATTTGTGGTGTGCTCTGGCCGGCCTTTGCTTTGTGCAATTGAAAGTCGGTAATAGGCTTTGAAATCCTTTCTTACTTGCTTAACAAGGCTGTCATTGAAAATAACTTAGAGAAGTCGACCCCAAAAGAAACGAAGCAAAGTGACTTCGAGAGTCAGGAGTAAAGAAAAAAAATTTGAACAGAGATGACTATTTGAGGAAAAATGGAAATGAGACTTATCTGAGTGAAGCACCTGGACCCAATGATCATGACATGCATTTCAGATTGATCAGCCCAGACCATTCACCTAATCACATTTCAGTCAATGCCCCGTGTATACGGCAAAATCGGAGGGTCCAACTTTAGGCCATTACAACGTCTCGTGAGCAAGGTTTCTAAAGGCTTGAGACCATGGTCGAGATTTATCCCGAGGGCACATCAGCGTCCAACCTCGAGGCAGCACAAGTGAATGGTTACGGAAGAACAGTAGGAAGTTCCCTAGGTGCGCGACTAGGACTGACAAAACCTAGAGGGCTAGCTCTGACCCGTATCAGGGAATTGAGTAGCTATACCTGCCCTATATCTTTGTAATTAATGCTTTTGTAATATGTTCCTCCTCATATATAAAGGGGAATCCTTGTGATTTGTAGACATCTGTTGCTCAATACTAAGAAACGCACGAACATTCTTTCTGCTCTCTAATATATTCTCTTGAGTTCATTATTTCATTTATTGCTTACATTCGTTGTGTTCTATCTAATGTTCTTCATTTATTTCCTATCATTGGTCATAAAAGAGCCATCATCATAGCTCTTATAACTGTTATTTCCCCCTCGATTACCCCGAATCGGCTACCCAACTCGACCCCGAGGTCCTGTAATCGACAGCTGAAGGCCTCCGATCTGCCACCGTTTGGTTCGATTATCTTGCCATTTCTAAGCTATAATCCTGATTTCTAACCTTTTATTTAGCATCTATCGCTTTACAACTAGCATAAAAATAGATCACGTATTTTTAGAACCTCACAGTCAAATTTAATTGTTATTACCATTTTCACGGTAAACAGTTTGGCGCCCACCGTGGGGCTAAAAATAATACTGATTATTTTCTTGCTGGTTTTACCACATAACACAAGTTATCTTTCACGCTTTTTCTTCTCCAAAATCTTCGATTTCAGGTCGAAATGTCTAACTCAGTAAATGGAGATGAAAACAACAATCTTGAGGACCACGGAGAGAATGGTGTGAATGTTCGAGGTGTTGGTGTACCACCGCAAAACCCTGGGAACGTGCCGGAACCAATTCCCATGGACGCGGTCTCGCGCGAGGCCCAACACGTCGATATAAGCTCCCACACCAACAGGAGCATACATCAAGTAGAGCAACAAGAAGCTCAGATTACCCCAACTAGGGAAGCACGGGAGGTTAGCCTCTACGTTATTTTTGAAATGTTGCAGGCACAACGGCTGGCTATTGCTCAGCTGCAAAGTCACCAGAAAACTCCTAGCACGGTAACACCGAGCAGGTACCAGAGAGATCAAGCAACAACGGGTCGGTAGCCGACCCCTCCATCGTAAAGATGCTCGAGGATCTCACGAGGAGGATCGAATCGGGCGAGAAGAAGATAGAAGCCAACGATAAGAAGGTCGAGACCTACAACTCCAGGATCGACCAAATTCCGAGCGCACCCCCAATCTTGAAAGGTGTGGATTCAAAGAAGTTCGTACAGAAACCGTTCTCACAGGAAGCGGCCCCGAAACCCATTCCAAAAAAGTTCAGAATGATAGACTTTCTGAAGTAAAATAGAACCTCCGACCCTAATGAGCACCATACCGCTTACACTTGTACAGTGAAGGGCAACGACCTAAAAGACGACGAGATCGAGTCTGTCTTACTGAACAAGTTCGGAGAAATGCTTTCTAAAGGGGAAATGATGTGGTATCACAACCTGGCGCTAAACTCGATAGGTTCCTTTTCCATGCTGGCAGATTCTTTCATTAAGGCACATGCTGGAGCCATCAAAGTAGCAACAAGGAAATCCGACGTCTTAAAGATTAAGCAGTGGGAAAATGAGATGCTGCGAGAGTTCCTATCTTGCTTTCAAATGGAACGAATAGAACTACCACTAGTCTCCGATGACTGGGCAGTGCAGGCCTTCACTCAAGGTCTAAATGAACGAAGCTCGGTGGCTTCGAAGCAGCTGAAATAGAATCTGGTAGAATATCCCGCCGTGACGTGGTTGGACGTTCACAACCGATATCAGTCGAAAATCAGGGTCGAGGACGACCAACTAGGAGCCCACTCGGGCTCCGTATACCCAAGCAGGCTTCTGGCGAAGGAGCCAAAAGCCAAACAAAGAAAGGTACTAGCCATACAATGAAAACAGGAGAAACTCCCCGAGGCGCAACATACCCTGCATTGATCGAAGGATGGACCGAGGCCATAATCCTCGGGGACTCGTCAACAGAGCCGGATTCGATAGGCATACAGGGCCAACGGAGGCACCTCACTTGTTGGAATACAACTTTAACGTCGACGTATCAGACATCGTGTTTGCCATCAGTAAAATTAGAGATTCCAGGTGGCTTAGGCCTGTACAATAAGATCCTTCACAAAGAATCATAACTTAATGTGTGAATTTCACAACGCGCATGGCCACATGACCGAGGATTGCCACCAGCTTCGAGAGAAGCGGCCAAGAAGAATGAAACAAATGAGCCACAACATGTCATCCACATGATCTTGGGAGGCATAGATGAACCACAGGAACCCACGATCAGAAGATAAAAATATCCATCACCAGAGAAAAGCGAACTTACGCTTACATACCCGAGGATGCTCTCACATTCAGTGACGAGGACATCGAGACCTTGTCTCAACCTCACAACGACGCACTGGTCATCTCTTTCTTTGTAAATACATTTCAAATTGAACGTGTACTTGTGGATTTAGGAAGCTCGGCCAACATTATCAGGTCGAGGGTGGTAGAGCAGCTCGGGCTGCTCGACCAAATCGT
>NW_017686579.1:0-841 GCF_001879085.1 Nicotiana attenuata | reverse complement strand
ATTTTCGTTTTTTACTTAGAAAAAGAGAAAACAAATAGAAAAACTCTAAAAAAAAGTATTTTCTTTCTACTTTTAAAATTCCCAAAGTTCAAAATCTAAAAAAAAGGAATTTTCAGAAGTCTTTCTTTCAAAAATAAAGTCAAAATCGAAAATCCTAAAAAACATTCCCTTTCTTCTTTTAAAGCATTTTTAGAAAATTCAACAAAAAAAACAAAATTTTCAAAAAATTAAAAAAAAAAACTATTTTGCCTTAAAGCTTTCATTGTCTGAGTTTTATAAAAAGAAAAAAAGAGTTAGTTTACTTAATTTCCAATTTTGACCGAACTACGCTGGTTTGATTCTCACCGGATGTGAGATACGTAAGCAACCCTCATCGGGTCCAACCACCCTTTTGCAAAAATAGCCAAAAAATACCAAAATTTTAATACAAAATAAGCCGGGTGATGCCATTCTGTTTTAAAATAAGCCTAATGTCCCCAAAGGGACGCCGGAAGGCTGTTTTTGCAAGAACAGCCACCCTGAGTCATTTTAAATAGTTTGCGGGCACAGCCTTAAAATCTTCCTCCCAGAAGTGCTGAAAGGCCATATCTGCAAAAACTGAGTCTTTGTTTGCTTAAATAAAAATTTTGAAAAATAGCCACTTTTCCTTTTAGGTCAAAATAAGTCATTAAAATACTCCTTAGATGTCTTTCTTTCATAAATAAAAAAAATAATACAAATTTTGAAAATTGAGTCCGAAAATACTTTTGCTCAAAAATCCAAAACATTTTCGTAAAAATCCCTTTTCCGAAATTAAGAGGCAAACTTTCAAAACTAAAAAATAATATATATAATTTTCTTT
>NW_017686578.1:5681-6289 GCF_001879085.1 Nicotiana attenuata | reverse complement strand
AATGCAGGCTTCATACTCGGTAGTGTTGTTTGTACAGAAAAATCGAAGCCGAGCTGTGGCTGGATAATGCTGACCAGTGGGTAAGAACAAGATTACCCCAATTCCAACGCCTTTTGCGTTCACAGCTCCATCGAAGAACTTTTTTCAAGCATTAGTGTCTTCGGATATTTCCTCAGTTGAATTTACCTCTTCATCCGGGAAGTAGATGCTCAAAGGCTGGTATTCATCATCAACAGGGTTTTCAGCCAAGTGATCGGCTAAAGCCCGGGTTTTCATTGTTGTGCGGGTGACATAGACTATGTCAAATTCAGTGAGCAGGATCTTCCACTTTGCTAACCTCCCTGTGGGCATTAGCTTCTGGAATATGTATTTTAAAGGATCCAACCTGGTGATGAGATAAGTGGTGCAGGCCAACAGGTAATGCCTAAGCTTCTGCGCGATCCAAGTTAGGGTGCAACAAGTCCTTTCCAACAGGGTATATTTGGCTTCATAGCTTGTGAACTTTTTGCTTAAATAATAGATCGCCTGTTCTCTTCTCCCGGTCACATCATGTTGCCCGAGGACACATCCTAAAGAATTCTCCAAAACTGTCAAACTCAAAGAACAGA
>NW_017686578.1:0-1299 GCF_001879085.1 Nicotiana attenuata | reverse complement strand
CTTTTGTACAAGACATCACCCCTCAAGAAGAAACCACTTGCGTGCCGTCTAATGGTTCTCTTTTGGTCTCCACTAGCTTGCTCGGGGTATTCTTTAGTTTTCAGAAATCTTTTGATGTCGTGATACCATGGCTGAATATTCGGTTCTACCTCAAGCGTATTGCAGTACCCGTGCCTTTCCCGGATTTGGATTTCCAAAGGGTCAATATAGGCATTGCCTGGGTATGGCAGCATCGAGGCCAAAGCAGCAAGTGCATCGACCAGTTCATTGTGACAACGAGGGATGTACCTGAACTCTATTGACTTGAGTCACTTGCTAAGATCTTCCACATGTTACCTGTAGGAATAAGTTTGACATCTCGAGTCTCCCATTCTCCCTAAGCTTGTTGGATAATCAGATCTGAATCTCCCATGATTAACAATTCTTCGACATCTTGGTCAATTGCCATGTTCATACCCATAATGCAGGCTTCATACTCGGTAGTGTTGTTTGTACAGAAAAATCGAAGCCGAGCTGTGGCTGGATAATGCTGACCAGTGGGTAAGAACAAGATTACCCCAATTCCAACGCCTTTTGCGTTCACAGCTCCATCGAAGAACTTTTTTCAAGCATTAGTGTCTTCGGATATTTCCTCAGTTGAATTTACCTCTTCATCCGGGAAGTAGATGCTCAAAGGCTGGTATTCATCATCAACAGGGTTTTCAGCCAAGTGATCGGCTAAAGCCCGGGTTTTCATTGTTGTGCGGGTGACATAGACTATGTCAAATTCAGTGAGCAGGATCTTCCACTTTGCTAACCTCCCTGTGGGCATTAGCTTCTGGAATATGTATTTTAAAGGATCCAACCTGGTGATGAGATAAGTGGTGCAGGCCAACAGGTAATGCCTAAGCTTCTGCGCGATCCAAGTTAGGGTGCAACAAGTCCTTTCCAACAGGGTATATTTGGCTTCATAGCTTGTGAACTTTTTGCTTAAATAATAGATCGCCTGTTCTCTTCTCCCGGTCACATCATGTTGCCCGAGGACACATCCTAAAGAATTCTCCAAAACTGTCAACTACAAGAACAGAGGCCTTCCTGGTTCAGGTGGGACCAAAACTGGCGGGTTCGACAGATATTCTTTGATTTTGTCAAAGGCTTCTTGGCACTCGTCTGTCCATTTAATTGCTGCGTCTTTCTTTAACAGCTTGAAGATGGGTTAGCATGTAGACGTCAACTGGGCAATGAATCGGCTGATGTAGTTCAATCTTTCCAGCAAGCTCATAACATCTTTCTTGGTTCTTGGAGGAGGCAGATCTCGAA
>NW_017686577.1:5341-6289 GCF_001879085.1 Nicotiana attenuata | reverse complement strand
GCAGGTCAACTCAAGCTTAATCCAGCAAAGTGTGCATTTGGAGTCCCATCGGGGAAGTTGTTGGGATTTGTGGTAAGTCGGCATGGTATTGAATTGGACCCGTCTAAGATCAAAGCCATCCAGGAGCTACCACCGCCAAGGAACAAGAAAGATGTGATGAGTTTGCTCGGTAGGTTGAATTACATCAGCAGGTTCATCGCTCAGCTTACAACTACTTGTGAGCCCATTTTCAAGCTGCTAAAGAAAGATGCTGCGGTCAGATGGACAGACGAATGTCAAGCAGCATTTGACAAGATTAAGAAGTATTTGGCTAGTCCACCTGTGTTGGTCCCGCCAGAGCCAGGAAGGCCTTTGATCCTTTACCTGACTGTGTTGGACAATTCTTTTGGTTGTGTACTGGGGCAACATGACATCACGGGAAGGAAAGAGCAGGGGATTTACTACCTCAGCAAGAAGTTCACATCATATGAGGTAAAATACACTCAACTCGAGAGGACGTGTTGTGCTTTAACCTGGGTAGCGCAAAAGTTGAAACATTACTTGTCAGCATATACTACCTATCTCATCTCTCGGTTGGACCCATTGAAGTATATTTTTCAAAAGCCCATGCCCACAGGGAGGCTGGCGAAATGGCAAATCCTGCTTACGGAGTTTGATATTGTCTACGTGACTCGGACTGCAATGAAAGCACAAGCGCTGGCTGATCATCTAGCTGAGAATACCGTTGATGATGAATATGAGCCTTTGAGAACATACTTCCCGGATGAGGAGATAATGCATGTTGAAGAATTAGAACAGGTCGAGAAGCCCGGATAGAAACTGTTCTTTGATGGAGCTGCTAATGCCAAGGGTGTCGGAATAGGAGCAGTACTGATTTCAGAGACAGGGCAACACTACCCTGTCACTGCTCAACTTCGTTTCTATTGCACCAATAACATGGCTGAGTAC
>NW_017686577.1:0-703 GCF_001879085.1 Nicotiana attenuata | reverse complement strand
GAGCCCGCCTGGAGGACAGAGGCATTTATTTCAAGTTTTAGCAATCAGGAGCCCGCTTGGAGAACAGAGACATACATTTCAAGTTTTAGCAATCAGGAGCCCGCGTGGAGAACAGAGGCATATATTTCAGTTTTAGCAGTCAGGAGCCCGCCTGGAGAATAGATGCAGGAGCCCGCCTGGAGAATAGAGTCATATATTTCAAGTCTTAGCAGTCAGGAGCCCGCCTGAAGAACAAAGGAATACATTCAAGTTCAGCGGTCAAGCATCACTCGGAGAAAGGGCAAAGCATCTCAGATCATAATTCAAGTCAGCAACAAAGAAGGCTTGCGAAAAGAATGCGAGTCAATAGTCCGAGACGACCAGCGGAAGTTGGTCACAATCCAAAATAATAAAAGAAGAGGAGAAACAAAAAGAAGGCAAAAGGAATCCAAATGCAGAAGTCGAGAAAGATGTGAATTGCTTAAGACGTGATTGGAGTCACAAACGTGGGGTGCTGTCCGGGTTTGGTCCGAAAAGCTGAGGAAGAATGAATTAGCACCGGCAACTAGCAAACATCAAGGTTCAGATCCAAAGTCTGCATGAAGAACCATTCAAGGCTCAAGATCAAGCTTCAGAAGACTATAGATAGGAATCTTGTAACTTGTAGTTGACAGGCTTAGTTAGTCTTTTTCATATTTTGATTTTTGATATAATAACAGGACCG
>NW_017686576.1:5599-6290 GCF_001879085.1 Nicotiana attenuata | reverse complement strand
TTAGAAGGCTCGGATGTGATTTTCGGTGATTCGATTAGCTTCGGGAAATGATTTGTGACTTAGGAGTACGATCGGAATTGATTTTGGAGGTTCGGTGTAGAATTAGGCTTGAATTGGCGAAGTTAGTATTTTGGCGAATTCCGGTTGATAGGTGAGATTTTGATCCGAGGGTCGGAATGGAATTCCGAGAGTTGTTGTAGCTCCGTTAGGTGATTTTGGATATGTGTGTAAAATTTCAGGTCATACGGACATCTTTTGGTCGGGTTTTTGATCGAATGCGTAATTCGGAAGTTTTTAAGAAACTTAGGCTTGAATCCAATGTGATTTGATGGTTTTAGCGTTGTTTGAAATATTTTGAGGATTGGAACAAGTTTGAATAAGGTATTAGGATGTGTTGGTGTTTTTGGTTGAGGTCCCGGGGGCCTCGGGGTGAATTCGGGTGGTTAAACGGAAGGTTTTTGGAGTTAATTGCAGGTTCAACCTTGCTGGTATCTGTTGGTTTCGCACCTGCGGGTATGGGACCGCAAGTGCGCTCTCGCTGAAGCGATTGGAAGATGCACAGAAGCGGAAGTCTTGGCCCTTGCCAGATTCCGCAGGAGCGGAAGGAGGACCGCATAGGCGGCCTCGCAGAAGCGAGCTAGACCTCGCAGGAGCGGAATTTGGAACCCTGGTCAGGTTCCGCAGAAGCGGA
>NW_017686576.1:0-752 GCF_001879085.1 Nicotiana attenuata | reverse complement strand
TTTCACCATTGATTACTGTCCTCCTTGCTATATCTCCATAGCTTCATCAGGGGAATTCACAGCTGAGTGCATCAGACTCTATTTCTCCCCTACTTACAAGAGATGACATTTCACCATTGATTACTGTCCTCCTTGCTATATCTCCATAGCTTCATCAGGGGAATTCACAGCTGAGTGCATCAGACTCTATTTCTCCCCTACTTACAAGAGATGACATTTCACCATTGATTACTGTCCTCCTTGCTATATCTCCATAGCCACTTTAGCAGCAAGCTATTATTGTGAAGTTTCAAGTTTCCGATTCCGAGACCCTCCTCTTATCTTGTCCTATGTCCCACTTTATGAGGTGGAAGGACCTCCTTTCTTTGTTGCCTTCCATAAGAAGTTCATTCTCAATTTATCACGTATAGATTAAACAAGAATACAACTAACAGAGGGCCCAGAATATCACTACTTCTCAGTTTCACAACACAATACGATAACAAAAATCAATAGACAAGAATAACCATAATAAATCTTTTTCGTTGCCGCGTGCAACCCGATCATATATATAATTTTTTTCTCCGTTGCAGCGTGCAACCCGATCTCACATATAATATCAATACCGTTGCGGCGTGCAACCTGATCTCATATAATTAATTCATACATAACTAGTCTACAATAACCAAACACGGGAAATTTACAACGTAATGCCAATAATACTAACACGCGGAAATTCAACTAGGAAATACAAACTCAACAAAGTAAGAATG
>NW_017686575.1:5585-6290 GCF_001879085.1 Nicotiana attenuata | reverse complement strand
TCGTCGGTACGTACGCCCTGCTTAGTTTGACGACCGAGGCATTACCTTGTAGCAGTAAGTCCCTTGGTGGGTGATGAAAGTTGTCTTCTCTTGGTCCTCCTCGGCCATCATGATTTGATTGTAGCCGGAGTAGGCGTCTAGGAAGCTCAGTAGTTCATGTCCTGCAGTGGCGTCGATCAGTTGGTCGATGTGGGGTAGTGGGAATGAATCCTTTGGGCATGCTTTGTTCAGATCAGTGAAATCCACACACATTCTCCACTTCCCGTTTTTCTTTTTGACCATGACGACATTGGCGACCCACTGGGGGTACTTTGATTATCTGATGGAGCCGTTGGCCAGTAACTCGTCTACTTCCTTACTGACCGCTTCATTGATAGCGGCGTTGAATTTTCTCCTCATCTGTCGCACGGGCGGATGTAGTGGATCGACATTCAGCTTGTGGGTGGCGATGTCTCGCGGGATTCCCGGCATATCTGAATGGGAAAAGGCGAACAAATTCGCATGGTTAGTTAAGAATTCACAATACTTACTTGGGTTGGCGAGACCGTGCCCGATATAGGCTTTCTTCGTAAGATTGGTTTCGTCCAGTTGGACTGGGTCGAGATCTTCGACCGTTGCTTTACAGGCCTCCACGACGTCGGGGTCTTTGATGGCATCCGTTGTCGGGTTGACCTTAGTCCCCGACACGGCTAATTGCTATGCCTC
>NW_017686575.1:0-632 GCF_001879085.1 Nicotiana attenuata | reverse complement strand
TACTATGCTGGAACTCATTATATTATACTGGAGTTCCAGTATACTTATGCTAGAACTCCAGTATAATATGTTGGAGTTCCAGTTACTTATGCTGGAACTCCAGTATAATATATTGGAGTATTTTCCGGATTTTGAACAGTTGTTTCGTTCAGATTTGTCTTTACATGAAAAATGGCTAAATTTCGATTAATTTTGAAAGTGTGGCTATTTTTGAATGACCACTTGTAAATATGGTTATTTTTGAATTTCTCCCGAGAAAATTGTGTTGGTCGAATGAAATGGTGTCATCCAACATCACTTCGTCAAAAAATTAACATAATAATATGTAATAATTGTATATATATCATAATTGTTGTAGGAATTGTATTACAAATATATGATAATTGTATATTCATTGTATATTGTTACGAGCAGTTGTGCGTTCGTGACGAATTTCACAGTTTGTATCTCAAATATATGATAATTGTATATTCATTGTATATTGTTATGAGCAATTGTGCGTTCGTGACGAATTTCACAGTTTGTATCTCAAATATATGATAATTGTATATTAATCTTTTAGTATTGTATCGTATATTATTTTGGGTATTAATGTACCAGATACAAGTTAGAAACAATTGTGATACAAGTAT
>NW_017686574.1:5175-6290 GCF_001879085.1 Nicotiana attenuata | reverse complement strand
ATAAAGGGAGAACACGGATAGTAATGAACGTAAAACACGTAAATCAGATAACCCAAGCAATTCAACACTGACATAACAGAGGCAAAGACAAGTAAGAATGTATCCAATTAAAGAAAACAATGTCAACTCAATCAATCACATCATGTTTAATACACCATCCCGATCATTTCAATCCTCGATTTCTCATATCATAATCTCAACTTTCGAACTTTCAGCATATATGTCACCTCGTGCCCACATATTTTCCATCTCACTCTTAACAACAAGATCCTTATGATATACAATACAAAATATCCTTACAAATGCACTTAAAATATTCAGGAAGTCATATTTACATAATACAAATTAAATTATAATTTCTAAATAAATTTGAAAAAAACAATCGGCGAGAAAAGATGAAGTTGTTTTATAAATCATTCGAGTAATAAAGTACCCTTTCAATTTAAATACAACATCGAAGAATTATACCTTTAACATGGAGTTAATTGTAACACCCGCAAATTCGGCTTAGGTATGAATGAGTTAAAGGAGTAGTAAGGATATATTTTGAGCATCTGAAGTCCCATCGAGATGATTATGGGTGAAAATAGTTGTTTAAAATCAAGATGGAAAGAGAGGTGCATAAGATTTGACAAAATCGACTAAGTTTGTAGAAGGTCTGTATTTCATAAGTGTTTGTTGCAAATGTGTAAGGAATTTGGGAAAACTCAAAGCATGAAAGTTGTAGGCCTTTGAAATAGATTTATAACGATATATTATGGAGCCCGAACGGATATCTGTGCAAAAAGTTATGAGCGTTTTACAGAACACTACACCATATGCGCGCCCACTAGCGCGAGACTAGAGCGCCCGCGCTAATGGGGTTTCGTTCTGGCCATTTAGCGTGGCCAGTAGCGCGGGTTGGGCCTCCAGGTGCGTGGGGGCACTAGTGGGCGGGGGGTATTTTAAGGTTCTACTTCGTCCCCCACATCTCCAAAACATAAAAACTTGCTCTACAAAGGAGAACTCTCAAAAACCTAACTCCTTAAGGGTCCTTCCACCACCCAAGGTAAGTTTTAATGGTGATTCTAAGTTAATTTCAATTTTCCAACATCTTATTAAAATGGGTAAACCCT
>NW_017686574.1:0-690 GCF_001879085.1 Nicotiana attenuata | reverse complement strand
GGGGGACTTCCTTTTTGGTCGTTTTTCTGGTGCAAAACTGTTTCAGCGCTTGCGCATTTCATTTCCTTTTGGATTGCACCTGCTTGTTGCACGGTTGCTTTGAATTAGACCTGTTTTCAACAAAGAACAATTTGTTAGTTTGAAACGGTGGTTGGTTTTGTGGCCTTGATCATCTCAATTGCTTGATCCCGGCCCAATTTCCGTTGAGAACTTTGCTGCTTGCTAGCCTTGAGGGGGAACCTCGTTTCAAACTGACGGGACTCAACTTTAGGACTTCATGATGACTTGCCCGTATGGGCTCTGGACTTTTCACTTTATTCTGCTCTTAGAACCTTTGCCATTGACTTTCTTTCCTTTCCGATATCTTTACTTTGAAAGCATCAAACACCATGATCAATCGGGATTGGCCTGACGCACCCGCTGAGGCTGGGTATTTTCTTTGACTTTTGCCAGGCGGAGCCCTATAAAGGATTTGGTTGTAACCTGAGTAGGCGTCCTGTAACACCCCGCAAATTCGGCTTAGGTATGAATGAGTTAAAGGAGTAGTAAGGATATATTTTGAGCACGTGAAGTCCCATCGAGATGATTATGGGTGAAAAATGTGTTTCAAAAGTCAAGATGGAAAAGAGGTGCATAAGATTTGACAAAATCGACTAAGTTTGTAGAAGGTCTGTATTTCATAAGTGTTAG
>NW_017686573.1:2479-6290 GCF_001879085.1 Nicotiana attenuata | reverse complement strand
ATCGATACGTCACGGGCTATTTCATTCGCCGTGGTTGCATCCTTCAGATAAGCAGCAACATTTCCTTCAATCTCGGACTTGGCCGCAACCAGCGCAGCAATCTCCTTTCGAGCATCTTTGAGAAGATCATGGGTCGATGCCAACTCCGAGGTCACTACCTCGTTGGGTCTGTGCAAGGGAAAGTACCTGCTCAGCAAGACCAACCTTCTCCCGGAGCGCTCCCTCCAAAGTAGTCCGAAGCTCGCCTAACTCTTTCTCCTTTCGGGTAGAATAGGCCTCCAACTCTCACTGTCCCGAGGCAAGCCTTTCAAGCTCCTTTTCACTGCATGAAAGCTCCTCATGAAGCCTGGAGAGGGCGTGATCATACATCTCCTTACACTGCGGCATATCAGAAGAGTTAGGGGAACTAAGAGTAATGCTCGAGACTAAAAGAAATATACGAGAAACGGCTATCACCTGCCGAAGGAATCTTTTCGCCACCTTGACGGCGCCAGGGGCGTCGAGACCAACGTTGTCGCTAACATCATCAAGAATGTTTCCAAGCATGCCTTCCCCTTTGAGACGATTCTCCACTTTGGCGGCGTCCAGGTTCTGAGAGTCCCTTAGCTCCCCTGACAAGAATCGAAAGCCCAAACTGTAATCGCCAAAAGCATTGATGTCCTCGAGGGGCAACTCTAGTCCCGGGAAAGCGCCAAGTCCAAACCCTTCGAGATCGGAAGCAACGGTCCCCCAAGCGGGAACTGCACTACATCCGACCACGGGATTCGGAATGACCTCAGCGCCCTCCTGGAGGATCTTCGCCGCACGAGACCGATCTGAGTCGGCCGTCCCCGATTCTACGGCTTCTGGTCAAGGCATCTGCGAGACTCGCGTGCCCGACCTAGTTTTCCATTCCAAGCGGCATTCGCTTTCATCGCTATCTTCGTCCCCAGTGCTAAGGCTCGCCTCGAAAGCTGAAGCTGAGATCCTAATGGCGGCTCGAGGCCTGCGTGACTTAGATTTCTTTGTCGTGGGGGGATCGGCAGCCTCTTTTCGCTTCCTTTTCTTACCCTTGGCGGGCTCCGAAGTCTCCGTCTCGCCACCAGGGGGTGGTCTCATCAAGATATTCTCGCCGAGGCCTGCACAAGGGCAATTACCAGAACATATTAGCACAAAAAGTACAGGGCGAAACACAAGGCCAAGACATAGGTGGCAAGGAAAACTTTACCATGGCTCTTGGCCACCCACCGCTTCTTAGCCAGGTCAGTCCAAGATCGGGAAAGATATGGGAACTTGGTATCCAACCGCTCGATCCAACTCGGCAGGTTCGAGACCGCTTCAGGATACCAAGGGACAGCTGCAGAAACTAAAAAGAGGTCATTTTTTCGGAAGAAAGGAAAGAAGATCACAAAACATGTCCGAAGGAAAAAATGCTTACGCCGTGTATTCCACCTCTATGGGAAAGGCATCCTCCCGGCCGGAAATATGTCCGAGGTTTTAACCCGGACGAACCTACTCATTCATCCTCGATCTTTGTCCTCGTCGGTGCTCGAGAAAAACCATTTTTTGGATCGGTGACGAAGCCTAATCAAGCCTCGATAGAACCGGGGGCTGTACATCCTAATCAAATGGTTGAGGGTAAAGGTCTCGCCCCCAACCTTATCGGTGCAATGACGGAGCATCAAGACTATCCTCCAAAAAGAGGGATAGATTTGACCGAGCGTCACCTGGTATTTGTCGCAAAAGTCAAGGATAACCAGATATATCTCCGGGGGAGGGGATTCAGAAGGATCAGCCGGACCCAAAGTAAAGGGGTAAGTATACACATGGAGGAAACCGGCTTTGTAATCCGTTATATTCTCATCATGTCCAGGAATCTCCACCTCTACTGTCTCTCTCCATCGGCAATCTCCCTTCACCTTCTTTATATTGGTTACGACGCTGATATACCGGGACACGTGCTCGTATCCGCCCGGTGCAGAAGAGGTTTTATTGGTGGTAAAGTCTTTCGACATGTCAAGATCGGGGGGAGTACATTGCCCCAGGGTGGATATCACTTTTGTTTTCCCCTTAGACGTCCGAGATGAAGAGGCAACTTCGTCCCGCCGAGGAACCGTCTTGGAAGTTCTGGCCATTGCAATCGTGAAATTCTCTCTAAGAAAGTAAGAAGAAAGAATGCAAAACGAGATGGGTCTGGATTCGTGAATTCGAGTATGTCGGGAAAGTAAGGATTATCAAATGGTTGATATATTTATCATATGGGCAGCGGAAGGGACGAACTAATAGCAGTTCGAGGACTCATTATAAATATGGGAACTAGTCTGTATATGGCGAAATCGGAGGGTCCAATTTTTCAGTTATTAAAGCGCTTCGGAAGGTCACCTCGAAGGCTCGAGGCCATGGTCGAGAGGATCGTCTACACTCGACCTCATGGTAGCACTAATCATAGTAATAGTAGAAATGGGAAGTTCCCGAGGCACACGCCTAGGGCTGACAGAGTCTACTGGTCTACTCTGAATCCGAACCAGGGTGTCATTCAGCTGTCCCATCTCCATATCCTTGTACTTAATGCATTTTTTATGATGTTGGGATTCCCCTCCTATATAAAGGAGATCCTTGTCATTTTGTAAATCTCTGTTGCTTCAGTTATTCCACATGAATATACGAAGAACATTCTCACTGCTTTCTAACATACTTTATTGTTATTATTGCTTTCATTTATTATATTCATACTTGTTCATCATTTATTGCTTATCATTGACCATAAAGAGCCTTTGTTGATTTCGACATAACTGTTAGTCATACCCCGATCACCCCCGATAGCTCATTATCGAGCCACTGAATCGACCCCGAGGTCCCCATATCGACAAGCTCGAGGCCTCGATTGTCAGCCTCTCGGTTTGATTATCACCTCATCTTTAGCTCTTATTTCGTATCTAAACTTCATACACATAGCATCATCTGCTTAACAACTAGCATAAAAATAGATCACATATTTTTAGCTAATTCGGGATCATTGATCGAATAATTCCTTTCATTCCTTTTTAGCTTTCTTTAACGTAAGCTATTACTCTTCCTGGTCTTTCTGCCCCCCTGTTGCATGCATACTTAACTTACCTTAGTTCCCACGCATGCCGGAGTTTTTGTGCAACTCATATGATCTCGAGTATTACTTTTAAATTTTACTTCCCGTTCATTGGCCACGGTAGGTGCCACTTTCCTTTGGAGTGCTTACAATGTTGTGAGACTGTTGTTACATGACCATTTCCTCTTTAGGTTGTTGCGCTTAGGTTGAAGCCTTCTTCCTTATTTCCTCATCTAGTCTTTCGTTGTAGTACTTAGGGAGAACCCTTGACTCTCGCAAAGCCGTGAACCTATTACTGAACTTTTGATGTCCTTCCTTGCCTATAATCATCCGTAGTTGCTTACCTTCTTGCCCTTGTGCTTGTAGGGTTGCTTCTGAACTAATATTTTGATTGCCTTCCTAGTGGCACTTTCTTTTATCCCCGTAACACTCATACGGTACTTTTAACTACCCCGACTCCTATTTGACTACATCTCAAGTATTATAATGACATTACTGCGAGGCTGCATTCTCCATGTTGTGGTTTACTACATTTATCTTGCACGATCCGCTGATTTGTCTGTAACTTCTTGTCTAGTCATGACTAGGCTCTTCCTGAATCAACTACTAACTACTCGTTGACCCATTCTCATATCCATATTCCACATGATCTTTCTTAGGTTATTTCCTTGTCTTAACTTACCTCACGTACCAGCTCCTTATCTATCAATAACATCCCGGGCAGGAACCCTTACTTCCTTTTTTTTT
>NW_017686573.1:0-1435 GCF_001879085.1 Nicotiana attenuata | reverse complement strand
TTATAAAATTAAAAGGTTACAATTAAGGGATACTCAAATAATACTAATTTGTATAGAATTAATAAATTGTATATAAACTTATAATTAAATTAAACCTCAATAATGAGGGTAATTAAATTTCCGAGCTAGTATAGCTAAGTATATATAATTACACTTTTAATGTAAAACAAATACATGGTCTGCATTTGAGCAAACAACGTTTGAATCAGACTTGATTTGTGGCCTAATAGGTAAAATATTTTAAGCCACCACAAAAAGGATCCTATTTAAAATAGGTTCAACCGTTTTATTTTACTTGAACCATTTTTTTGAGATATAATTTTTGACGACCCGATCGGTTGTTTTGAGAAATTGCAGTTCGCTCGGTTGTTTGAGGGTATGAGTAGCTCGGTATGATGTATTATGACTTATGTGAATCATCGGCTTTTGTTTTTAGTTTAGTCGGAATTGATTTGGAAGAATGATTCTTAGCTAGAAGCTTAAAATTTGAAACGTTTGACCAAGTTTTGACTTTTAGTATTTGACCTCGGATTGAATTTCTGATGGTTCTGTTAGCTTCGTTGGGTGATTTTGGACTTAGGAGCACGTCCGCATTGTGATTTGGAGGTCCGTGGTAGAATTTGGCTTGAAATGGCAAAAGTTGGAATTTTGGAAAGTTTGACCCGGAGTGGAATTTTTGATACCGGAGTCGAATTTCGATTCCGAAAGTTGGAGCAAGTCCGTAATGTCTAATGTGACCTGTGCAAAATTTGAGGTCGATCGGACGTGGTTTGATAGGTTTCGGCGATGGTTGTGGAAGTTGAAGTTTCAAAGTTCAATGATTTCGTATTGAGGTGTGATTCGTCGTTTCGATGTTGTTATGTGTGTTTTGAGGCCTCGAGTAGGTCCGTGTGATGTTATGTGACTTGTTGGCATGTTCGGACGGGGTCTTGAGAGGCTCGGGCGTGTTTTAGATTGATTTCGGATCATTTTGTTCAATATTGCTATTGCTGGTTTTGGTGTTTCCGCATCTGCGGAAATATGGGCGCAGATGCGAGTCCGCAGATGTTGACAATTGGGCGCAGAAGCGGATGGTTGCGCTCTTTGCTGAGAGTGAGTGAATTCTTTCTATCTAAAGTTCTTTGTGCTTGATTCTATACGTGTGGAACTTCTCTCAAATTAATAATGTGAGGGCTTGTGACTCAGGAAGAAATAGCAAGTTTTCACCTCTGATAGAGTAATTAGAGTGAGCGTGTGTGAGGCATGGCATTAGAGTTTGCATCTGAGGTGTGGCAGTTGCACTGCTTAGATTATTCTTTCATAATGGCAGGTGTGACATAAATTGGGTAATTCGTTGAGCGATTAGGCATAGAAGTGTGGTTTAAATTGCTCGAGGACGAGCAAAGCTTTAAGTGTGGGGTGTTGATAATAGGTGAATTGAACTATGATTAAGCCC
>NW_017686572.1:5938-6290 GCF_001879085.1 Nicotiana attenuata | reverse complement strand
TATTTCGATAAGTTCGAAATAACGCCCTTAAGGCTAAGGGCCTTCGCCATCAAAGATATAGAGGTTCGACCTCGCTAGAACTCAAGACGGGCTTTTATTTCGATAAGTTCGAAATAATGCCCTTAAGGCCAAGGGCCTTCGCCATCATAGATAGAGAGGTTCGACCTCGCTCGAACTCAAGACGGGCTGTTATTTCGATAAGTTCGAAATAACGCCTTTAACGCCAAGGGCCTTCGCCATCAAAGATATAGAGGTTCGACCTCGCTCGAACTCAAGATGGGATGTTATTTCGATAAGTTCGAAATAATGACCTTAAGGCCAAGGGCCTTCGCCATCATATATAGAGAGGTTC
>NW_017686572.1:0-957 GCF_001879085.1 Nicotiana attenuata | reverse complement strand
TCGACCTCGCTCGAACTCAAGACGGGCTGTTATTTCGATAAGTTCGAAATAACGACCATAAGGCCAAGGGCCTTCGCCATCAAAGATACAGAGGATTGACCTCGCTCGAACTCAAGACGGGCTGTTATTTCGGTAAGTTCGAAATAACGCCTTAAGGCCAAGGGCCTTCGCTATCAAAGATATAGAGGTTCGACCTCGCTCGAATTCAAGACGGGCTGTTATTTAGATAAGTTCGAAATAATGCCCTTAAGGCCAAGGGCCTTCGCCATCACAGATATAGAGGTTCGACCTCGCTCGAACTCAAGACGGGCTGTTATTTCGATAAGTTCGAAATAACGACCATAAGGCCAAGGGCCTTCGCCATCAAAGATACAGAGGATTGACCTCGCTCGAACTCAAGACGGGCTGTTATTTCGGTAAGTTCGAAATAACGCCTTAAGGCCAAGGGCCTTCGCTATCAAAGATATAGAGGTTCGACCTCGCTCGAATTCAAGACGGGCTGTTATTTAGATAAGTTCGAAATAATGCCCTTAAGGCCAAGGGCCTTCGCCATCAAAGATATAGAGGTTCGACCTTGCTAGAACTCAAGACGGGCTGTTATTTCGATAAGTAGTTCGAAATAATGCCCTTAAGGCCAAAGGCCTTCGCCATCACAGATATAGAGGTTCGACCTCGCTCGAACTCAAGACGGGCTGATTTTTGATAAGTTCGAAATAACGCCCTTAAGGCCAAGGGCCTTCGCCATCACAGATATAGAGGTTCGACCTCTCTCGAACTCAAGACGGGCTGTTATTTCGATAAGTTCAAAATAACGCCCATAAGGCCAAGGGTCTTCGCCATCAAAGATATAGAGGTTCGACCTCTTTCGAACTCAAGACGGGCTGTTATTTCGATAAGTTCGAAATAACGCCCATAAGGCCAAGGGCCTTCGCCATCAAAGATATAGAGGTTTGACCT
>NW_017686571.1:0-6290 GCF_001879085.1 Nicotiana attenuata | reverse complement strand
TGCGCTTGAGCTGATAACAACAAGAAAATCAGTAAATAGAAGTAAAGGACAACATAACTAAATTATCAGCAAAGAAATCAGGAAAATCAAAGACAAATGCACGGCATCACCCTTCGTGCTTTTACTCTCATCCTCACCAAGCAATTAGAATAACAAAATGTGCACGACATCACCCTTCGTGCTTTTACTCTCTTTCCTCACATATAATCAATAGAATTAGCACGGAATGGTACATCGTGCGGCACGGCATCACCCTTCGTGCTTTACACTCTTTACTCACAATAGCAAACAATGCACGGCATCACCCTTCGTGCTTTACACTCTTTCCTCACAATAAACAAACAATGCACGGCATCACCCTTCGTGTTTTACACTCTTTCCTCACAATAAACAAACAATGCACGACATCACCCTTTGTGCTTTACTCTCTTCCTCACCCAAACAACATCACAAACAAGGGCTAGGGAATAAACAAATAATAATAGGAATCCCGACAAGGGAACACAATAAAACAATTAAATCCCGGCAAGGGTACAACATCAATAATTTCAATGTCCCGGTAAGGGAAAATATTCAATAATCAACAACGTCCCGGCAAGGGAATAGATCAACCCCCGGGCCCACGTGGTCAAAACCCCAGGTTCGAACCAAAACCTGGTTACCCATTCCCCCACGAACTCAAATATGTAATTTGTTTTGAAATCGGACCTCAAATTGAGGTCCAACTCCCCAATTTTTGAAAACCTAGGTTCTACCCAAAACCCCCAATTTCTCCCATTAAAATCATTGATTTTAACTTGAAAACATGTTAAATGATGTTAATGATTGAAAGAGTTAAGTAGAAATCGACTTACAAATGATTTGGGATGAAACTTGTTCTTGAAAAATTGCCTAAGGAGTTGTATTTTGAAAGTGGGGTGAAAAATAACTTGAAATTCGTCTAAGTATGAAAAATGCAGGTTGTAGATGTGGGAAATGCGAACTGGGGTTCGCAATTGCGAACCCCGACCTGCTACTATGGGAATTGCAAACAAAAGTCCGCATTTGCGAACCATTGGCCTATTTGGGGACTTCGCATTTGCGAACAAAAGTGTCACATTTGCGAAAGTCCCAGCTTTCGCATTTGCGATGCTATGATCGCATTTGCGATCCCTATGCAATGTGACCACCTTCGCATTTGCGAGCTCGCATTTGCGATTGCGAAGCCTGCAGGTCAGATCATACCAGCAATTTTCCAAGTTCAAAAATGCACTCCATGGCCTATCCATAACTCACCCGAGCCCTCGGGGCTCCAAACCAAATATACACACAAACTCAAAAACACCCTACAGACTTACTCGCGTGATCAAATCGCCAAAATAACATCATATACATCGAATAAAGCCTCAAAACTCATGATTTCTTCCAAATTTTCATAAAACATCAATTTTCCATTTTAAGTCTGAAACACGTCGAACGACGTCCGATTTCAACCAAACTTTACAGAAAGTGCTTAAACCACATATAATACTTGTACCCGGCGCCGGAACCAAAATATGGGCCCGATACCACAGTCTTTTAATCAAATTTCATTTTCATTTTCCTTAATCATTTCCAAAAAACAATTTCACACAAAAATTCATTTCTCGGGCTTAGGACCTCGGAATTCGATTCCGGGCATACGCCCAAGTCCCATATTTTGCTACGGACCCTCTGGGAATGTCAAATCAAGGGTTCGGGTCCGTTTACCCAAAATGTTGGCCGAAGTCAAATTTATTCTATTTAATATCAAAATATAGCATTTTTCTCATAGAATTCATGTTTAAGCTTTCCGGCTACGCGCCCGGACTGCGCACACAAATCGAGGCAACCACAAATGAGGTTTTCAAGGCCTCGGAAGCATAGAATGAATAAGAAAACAGGTGATGACCCTTTAGGTCGTCACATTCTCAACCTCTAAAACAACCATTCGTCCTCGAACGGACAAAAGAAAGAAGTACCTGAGTCGGGGAAAAGATGAGGATAACGACTCCACATGTCAGACTCGGACTCCCAGGTCGATGCCTCAGGAGGCTGACCTCTCCACTGAACACGAACAGAAGGAAAACTCTTGGATCTCAACTGACGAACCTGCCGGTCCAGAATTGCTACCGGCTCCTCCTCATAAGACAAGTCCTTGTCCAACTGGACAGTACTGAAGTCTAACACGTGGGCTGGATCGCCGTGATACCTCCGAAGCATGGATACATGAAAAACTGGATGTACGACTGATAATCTAGGCGGCAAAGCAAGTCTATAATCCACCTCTCCCACTAGATCAAGAATCTCAAACGGACCAATGAACCTTGGGCTAAGCTTGCCCTTCTTCCCAAATCTCATCACGCCCTTCGTAGGCGACACTCGGAGCAATACCCGCTCACCAACCATGAATGCCACATCTCGAACCTTACGATCTGCATAGCTCTTTTGCCTGGACTGAGCTGAATGAAGCCTATCCTGAATGATCCTGACCTTGTCCAAGGCCTCCAGAACCAAATCCGTACCTATCAACCAAGCCTCTCCCTCAAACCATCCAACCGGAGACCGACACCGCCTACCATACAAAGCCTCATAAGGATCCATCTGGATGCTCGACTGGTAGCTGTTGTTGTAGGCAAACTCTGCTAAAGGCAAGAACTGATCCCACGATCCTCCAAAGTCAATTACACAAACTCGAAGCATATCCTCCAAAATCTGAATAGTCCGCTCGGACTGACCGTCCGTCTGGGATGAAATGTTGTGCTCAACTCAACTCGTGTGCCCAACTCTCGCTGAACTGCTCTCCAGAAGCGCGAGGCAAACTGCGTACCCCAGTCCGAAATGATAGATGCCAGCACACCATGAAGGCGAACAATCTCCCGGATGTAAATCTCAGCTAATCTCTCGGATGAATAGGAGTCTGCCACAGGAATAAAATGCGCTGACTTGGTCAGCCTATCCACAATGACCCAAACTGCATCGAACTTCTTCCTAGTCAACGGAAGTCCGGTAACGAAGTTCATAGTTATCCTCTCCCACTTCCACTCGGGAAGCTCAATCCTCTGAAATAAACCACCAGGCCTCTGATGCACATACTTAACCTGCTGACAATTCAAACACCGAGCCACATATGCAACAATATCCTTCTTCATTCTATGCCACCAATAATGCTGCCGCAAATCCTGGTACATCTTCACGGCGCCCGGATGAATAGAGTACCGGGAACTATGGGCCTCCTCTAAGATCAACTCTCGAAGTCCATCCACATTGGGCACACAAACTCGCCCCTGCGATCTCAAAACTCCATCCACATCTAAGGTAACATGCCTGGCGCCTCCGCGCTGCACCGTGTCTCTAAGGACACACAAATGGGGATCATCAAACTGCCGATCACGGATACGCTCCAATAATGAAGAGCGAGCGACCGTGCAAGCCAACGCACGACTGGGCTCAGAAACATCCAGTCTCACGAACTAATTGGCCAAAGCCTGAACATCCAAAGCAAGCGGCCTCTGAGTGACGGGAACATAAGCAAGACCGCCCATACTGGTTGGCTTCCTACTCAAAGCATCGACCACCACATTGGCCTTCCCCGGATGATATAAAATGGTGACATCATAGTCTTTTAATAACTCCAACCACCTCCTCTGCCTCAAATTCAACTCATTTTGCTTGAACAAGTACTGAAGACTCTTGTGGTCAGTGAACACCTCACATGCCACGCCATACAAATAGTGCCTCCAAATCTTTAAGGCGTGAACTATGGCTGCCAACTCCAAATCATGAACCAGATAGTTTTTCTCATGTATCTTCAACTGTCTCGAAGCATAGGCAATGACCTTGCCGTCCTGCATCAACACTGCTCCAAGCCCAACACGGGAAGCATCACAATAAACGGTATAGGGCCCTGAATTTATGGGCAAAACCAACATTGGTGCCGTAGTTAGAGCTGTCTTGAGCTTCTGAAAGCTCGCCTCACACTCGTCCGACCATCTGAACTAGGCACCCTTCTGGGTCAACCTGGTCATCGGGGCTGCAATAGATGAAAACCCCTCCACAAACCGACGGTAGTAGCCCGCCAACCCCAAGAAACTCCGAATCTCTGTAGCTGATGCTAGTCTAGGCCAGTTCTTGACTGCCTCAATCTTCTTCGGATCCACCTGAATACCTGTGCTGATAAAACGTGACTCAGAAATGCAACTGAACTCAGCCAGAACTCACACTTGGAGAACTTGGCATATAGATGACTATCCCTCAGAGTCTGAAGAACCATTCTAAGGTGCTGCTCGTGCTCCTTCTGGCTGCGGGAGTATATCAATATATCATCGATGAACACTATCACGAATGAATCCAAATAAGGCCTGAACACTCGGTTCATCAAGTCCATGAAAGTTGCTGGGGCATTTGTCAACCCGAATGACATAACCAAGAAATCATAATGCCTGTACTGAGTGCAGAAAGCTGTCTTAGGGACATCGAGTGTCCTAATTCTCGACTGATGGTAGCCAGATCGCAATTCAATCTTTGAAAATACCTTGGCACTCTGAAACTGGTCAAACCAATCACCATGGCTCAACAATGGATACTTATCCTTGACCGTTACCTTGTTCAATTGCCGGTATTCAATACACATTCTCATTGACCCATTCTCCTTTTTAACAAACAACACCGGCGCACCCCAAGGCGACACACTAGGCCTAATGAAGCCCTTCTCAAACAAATCTCGCAACTGTTCATTTAACTCTTTCAACTCAAGCGGGGCCATACGATACGGCAGAATAGAAATGGTCTGAGTGCCCGGAGCCAAATCAATGCAGAAATCAATATCCCTGTCGGGTGGCATACCCGGCAGGTCTGAAGGGAACACATCAGGAAACTCACGAACAATGGGCACATAATTCAATAGAAGGGACCTCAGCACTAGAATCACGAACATATGCCCAAATAGGCCAAACACTACTTCTCGACCATACGTCGAGCCTTCGCACAAGAGATAACACTATGGGTAGAATGACCAGGAGTCCCTCTCCACTCTAAATGAGGCATACTCGGTAAAGCTAAGGTCACAGTCTCGGCATGACAGTCCCAGATAGCGTGGTAAGGTGATAACCAATCCATCCTCAATATAATATCGTAGTCAACCATGTCCCAAAAGCAACAAATCTACTCGAGTCTC
Source organism: Nicotiana attenuata (assembly GCF_001879085.1). Lineage (NCBI taxonomy): Eukaryota > Viridiplantae > Streptophyta > Magnoliopsida > Solanales > Solanaceae > Nicotiana > Nicotiana attenuata. The sequence goes on along the minus strand of NW_017686571.1, from coordinate 1,117 downwards.
AAAACCTCCAATCACCACCATACAGGAACCGGTGTAGACACATAAATAGGAACACTCAACGAATCACTAGGCATGACCAGATACAGTGCAAAATAAAATCGAAGCTTCTCTACCACCAACCAGAACGGTACCTGCACCTCCACCTCTAATACCTTTACCTCCACCTCTAGCATCACTACCTCCACATCTAATACCGTTACCTCCACAAAGCCTCCAAAGACAAAGCTGATCTATCACTAGCCTGTGCTACTGCTCAGCTGAAGAAGCGGTACATGACCTCGCCATTCGCGAAAGGACAAGAGTGGAGGTTTCAATTTAGCATTAAGAGAACAAAATTGCACGATAGGAAAGAATTGAAGTGAAACTTTCTCCTAACTCTGTAGCCTCTGAGGGATAAATACAAACGTCTCTGTACCGATCCCTCAGACTCTACTAAGCTTGTCTGTGAACTGTGAGACCCATGTAACCTAGAGCTCTGATACCAACTTGTCACAACCCGGATTTCCCACCCTCGGGAGTCGTGATGGCGCCTACTAATGAGAGATAGGCAAGCCAAATTTAATTACTATTTTCATCAATAACATAATTCCTTTTAACCATTATCGGCAATAATACAAAGCAATGAAATTAATTAATAAGCGGAAGTCTCAATATTATAGAAAACTGAATAAATATGCGGAAAAATCTCAACAAAAGCCTCTACCCAAGACTGGTGTCACAGTTTCACAGACGGTCTAAGGAATACTACACATAAAGGTTTGAAAGAAATAACTCGACATTGTCTCCAGGAATACATGAAAGAAATAGGAATATAGACGAAAGGAGACGCCAGTGCCTGCGAACACCTGCGAGGCTACCTCGGGTCTCGCTGGGCTGAAAGCCTACTCCCACACTACTGCTGCCGCTGCCCGAAGCCTGGATCTGTGCAAAATAGCACAGAGTGTAGTATCAGCACAACCGACCCCATGTGCTGGTAAGTGCCTAGCCTAACCCCGGCGAAATAGTGACGAGGCTAGGACCAGACCACCAAATAAACCTGAGCAGATATATATACAAGTACAACGGAGACGTAGCAAGAAAATAACAATTTAAGATGGGGAAGGAAGCATCCTTCAGT
>NW_017686570.1:3681-6291 GCF_001879085.1 Nicotiana attenuata | reverse complement strand
AAACCAAAATATCAACACTAAAATATTAATTCAAAATTATAGTCAACCATGAAGGTTTCACATATGACCATGGCTGAATACTTGACAATAGAAATAAACACAAAAAGAAAGAAAGATCGTTCACTGGCAATGGATAAGCACGCAAGATCCCATAGTATTATATTCCTAATCACGCTCATAACCCATTTGAATTAACCTTATCTAACCCATGTTTTGACAACTAAATCAACAACATGTAGCACTGTATATCATACTTAACCAAATACCAATTAGTAACGGAGGAAATCACAAGTAATTAATAGTTAAACTCAACAACCACTTAATTAGACAATAAGACAGAGGAAGAGACGGACCTTAAGATAACAAATCTTCTTAGTATATAAGGAACAGTGAACCATGCTTTGTACATGACCATTTGATTAGCCAAACTAAAGTCGGCAACAACATGCTAATAGGACCTCAACCCGAAAATCTCGTCACGCACCTCGGCTTCGACCCCGAAAGAAAACTCGACTCGAACAAAGCATCTCATCACGAATTCATCTTTCTTCTTGCAATAATCTGATTCAAAGAGAACTTAAGATAGTTATGGGTGTTATTTCTGAAGGTGGAACTAACAAGAAATTTGGAGTCAGAAGATGAAAATCTAAGTTTTAAAATAAAGTTGAAACTAGATCTATGAGATTAAATGTCCTTAGTGTTCTTTGGAGATTGAACTCGACCAAATCAAAAGCAGGATAGATTTTCGACTTTTCAAAGGGAAAGAAATGGGTGAGGTTCCATTTTCAAGCAGGAGAGGGCTATGGTTTTCTGAAGAGTGGGGGTCCTTTTAGCTGCGGCTGATTGTTGATGGTGTCTCCCCTCTTTTTAGAGTATTTGTGGTGTTAATTTATAGGGGTGGGAATTAGGTTAGGTCAAATGGGGAAAATGGGTATGGGCGCAATGTTTGGGCTATCCCAAATTGGGCATTTTCAATTAAGACCAAACAAAATTAGCCCCAAATTCAATACTCTTTCTTCTAACACAAGACGAAAAATACTACACCAATTATTAATTAATCCTATTTGAGTAATTAACTATAAAAATAAAATTGACCGTTAAAATAAACTATTTTTGGTATTTTTCAAGGTTTTATGACTACAAAACATTGATGCAACTACTCTTTTTTTTTTAATTTTCATTTTCTTGTAATAAAATAAAGTACAAGAGTCAAAATTAACTAAAATAGCTATATTAGGCCTAAATTAAATATTTACGTGTTAAAATATGAAAAGTCTTGGGGAGGGTCAAAAATTACATGTCTACAGCTGCCCCTCTTTGACTGGAAACACGAAGAGTTTTCAGACAAAGAATGACTAGACAGGTTTTTTGACCCGACCCTTATTTGGAGAGACCAAAACTAAAAGAACAGAGAATGTGACCGAGCCCTTGTATCTGAGCTGCCTACATATCCTTGGCTATAAAGGAATCAGGCCACGTGTAGTTCAGAAGTGAATGAGGTGATGGAGTACCGAGGTTGAGACCTGAGCGAGGTGCCGTCGAGGTTCCGGTCCGCGGTCCTGTTATTACATCAAAAATCAAAGCATGAAAAAGACTAGCTAAGCCTATCAACTACGAGTTACAAGATTCCTATCTATAAGTCTTCTGAAGCTTGATCTTGAGTCTTGAATGGTTCTTCATGCAGACTTTGGATCTGAACCTTGACGCTAGCTAGTTGCAGGTGCTAATTCATTCTTCCTCCGCTTTTCGGACCAAACCCGGACACCACACCATGCTTGTGACTCCAATCATGTCTTAAGCAATTCACATCTTTCTCTACTTCTGCATTTGGATTCACTTTTGCCTTCTTTTTGTTTCTCCTCTTCTTTTATTATTTTGGATTGTGACTAACTTCCGCTGATCATCTCGGACTGTTGACTCGCATTCTTTCCGCAAGCCTCTTTCGTTGCTGACTTGAATTGCATTCTGAAGTGTTTTCCCTTTCTCCAGGTGATGCTTGACCGCTGCACTTGGATGTATTCCTCTGTTCTTCAGGCGGGCTCCTGACTGCTGAAAATTAGAATGTATGCCTCTGTTCTCCAGGCGGGCTCCTGACTGCTGAAACTTGAAATGTGTGCCTCTGTTCTCCAGGCGGGCTCCTGACTTCAACAAAATAGACAAAGACAAAGAAAATCTCTTGCCCCAGTTTGGTGACTGGGCATCATATTACCAGATATTAATAAGAATTTGAAAACTAAAACTTGAATTGTAATACCTCTGTTCTCCAGGCGGGCTCCTGACTGCTGAAACTTGAAATGTATGCCTCTGTTCTCCAGGCGGGCTCCTGACTGCTGAAACTTGAAACGTATGCCTCTGTTCTCCAGGCTGGCTCCTGACTGCAACAAAACAAACAAAGAAAATTTTCTGCCCCAGTTTGGTGACTGGGTACAGCGTGTTATCAAATATTAAAAATTAAAAGCTAAAATTGAATTGCACTTCCCTTGTTCTCCAGGTGGGCTCCTGACTGCTGAAACTTGAAAAGTATTCCCTTGTTCTCCAGGTGGGCTCCTGATTGCTGAACTTGAAAAATATTCCCTTGTTCTCCAGGTGGGCTCCTGGCTGCAACAAAAT
>NW_017686570.1:0-2748 GCF_001879085.1 Nicotiana attenuata | reverse complement strand
GTTTTTGTTTTTTTGTTTTTGTTTTTTTTTTCTTTTCTTTTTCTTTTTCTTTTCATCATCTCATATTTTCTTTTTCTTTTCTTTTTTTTGTTTTTTTTCTTTTCTTTTTCTTTTTTCTTTTTTCTCTTTTTCCATCATATTTTCTTTTCCTTTTCTTTTTTTTTCTTTTCCGATGGTATTTCCGGGTTCCAAAGAGGGTGACCAAAGAAGCGTAACCGGCTCAAAGGGTTTACGAAGGGTTGATAGTGTTTGGGTAGCGAGAAGGAAAGCCTTCGTCATCTCAATTGCACAAAAGCCATCATCGCAGAGAGCCTAGACATAGTACCTTTTACTGCATCTGCATTCACAGCTATTTCGGGATCATTTCCTTTGATATCTTCCAAATACAATGCTCCTTTCGGCAATATTTTCCGGATGATGTATGGACCCTTCCAATTAGGAGCGAATTTTCCTTTTGCTTCCTGGTGGTGAGGGAGAATGCATCTCAACGCCAGTTGTCCCATTTCAAAATTCCTAGGACGCACCTTCTTGTTGTAAGCGCGGGCCATTCTTTGTTGGTACAACTGCCCGGATGTGACCTGAGTATAGCACACTCTTTTGTTGTATTGTATGGACCTTTCCAACCTGCGAACCAATTTTCCTTCAATTGTTCCAATTCTTGGTTTTATTTTCCCAAGGTTACCTTCTTTGCATTTCAACCCTTGATTCATTATTTTGAAGTCTGACAGCGTTTTGGGATCTAGGCATGAAGTCCGCAAGCATGTCATGTTATTTAAAGCTGCATTATTAGAACTAAAGAGAAGAAATGAAGGAGAAAAATAGCAAAATCAGAAAGAAAAATGAACGAAGAAGTTTTGATTTCATTTTTTGGAATTTTGAAGATAACAGGGTCACATCGGGAATTTAAAGACAAGAAACTACAGGAAACATCCGAGTTACACCCTAGAATAACTCGGGATGCAGAAAAAGTAGCAGGACAGGTCTATCGGGACTCCCGCCTGATCGGGAATGGCGTAGCCTTCCAATTTTGGAGTTTAGCATCTGGTCCCATGTAGAGCACCTCAGCGGTGCTAGTCCCTTCTCCCGGATGGACCATGTGGGTTTCGTAGAGCATTTTCCTCATTGCCCCACGTATTTCCTCACTTTCTTCAGCCATGAAAACCTCATCATCTTCCTCTTTACCGTATTTAGGCTTGACAAAAGTTTCATACAAATGTACCACCTCAATCAGCCATTTTTATTTTTTGGAAGAACACTTCTGCTTCCTCAGCACTCACAGGCTTCTTAGGCGGGAAACGCCTTCTGGTGGCATTGTTTATCTCCTCTACATTTGAATATTTCTCAACAGGGGGGTTTTCTAATAGCTCTCCCAAGATCTCTTTACCCTTGTACGTAACCACCATCTGATGATAATTCCATGGTACCGCAGCAGGGTTCGTCATAGGCTTCTGTGGTACGCGTCCAATAAACACTGGCTCATTCAGCCGAGGTGGTTTAATTGTCCCCCGCACCACATAGGCTTGCTTGGGTATGTACATTTGTGTTCCTTTCTTCAAATCATCTTTCTTTTCTGGTTCTGTCTTGGTGATTTTGCTCTTCTTTTCCCCTTTCTCTTGCTTCGGGGCCACCTCGGGCTTTCTTTCTGCATCGGCAATAGCAATTATAGCTTTTAAGGCTGGATCGAATTCTCTGTCCTCACAGATCATCCCGATTACTGGCCCGTTGTTGTGAGCGGGCAGCGGATTATTGGTCACATTTGGGACATCCTCATCCCTCAACACAATTTTCCCTTGCTCTATTAAGTTCTCCACCGCTTGTTTCAGAGTCCAACAGTCATTTGTATGATGGCCCTCTGCCCCCGAATGGTATGCACACCTGACACCAGCTTTGTAGGCAGGCGATGCCGGGTTTTGTCTGTTCTGAGGAACCGGCTGCAGTAGACCCATTTGGACAAGTTTCGGGAATAGACTAGAGTAAGATTCACCAATTGGGGTAAAGTTTGGTCTCCTGGGTGGTTCCCGAGGACGGAAGTTATTCTGCGGAGGTCGGGGATTATAGTGGTTCTGGTGGGGAGGCTAATTTCTTTGGAATGGAGGTTGATTTCTGTTGGCTTGTAGCTGCGGTCGGGCGAAAGGTTGAGCATTCATGACCACATAAGGTGGGGGAGCATAAGCCGTATCAGCATGAGGATAGTAGTTGAGGGGTTCTTTCGGAAAACACAGGTCTAGGAGCACGGTATCTTCTTGCTCCTGATGCTGCCATAACCTTTTCTTCATTCTTATTACCTTTGGCCATTCCTCCAGACCCGCCTTGGATGGCTTGGGAGGTTGCCCTAATGACCGACTGACTCAAGATTCTTCCTGTCTTCAGACCATTCTCCACCATTTCACCGATTTTAATCGCCTCTGCAAAAGGCTTGCCCATGGCCGACATCATGTTCGGGAAGTAGTCTGCTTCCTGGGCCTGAAGGAACACAGTGACTATCTCTACCTCATCCATTGGAGGCTTCACTCTTGATGCCTGTTCACGCCACTTAATTGCATACTCGCGGAAACTTTCTGAGGGCTTTTTCTTTAGATTCACCAATGAGTTCCTGTCTGGCGCGATGTCTACGTTGTACTGAAATTGTCGGACAAAGTCTCGGGCCAGATCGTCCCAAATATGCCAACGCGAGACATCTTGGTCCATATACCACTCTGAAGCGATGCCAATTAAGCTTTCCCCGAAATATGCCATCAACAATTCTTC
>NW_017686569.1:4273-6291 GCF_001879085.1 Nicotiana attenuata | reverse complement strand
CCTACGTATCACGACCCCGCGTGAATCAGACCGAGCGTAGTTCTTGAAAAATAAATGTAAAGTAAAAGCAGAATGTTTTTTGGGAATTTCCAAGTTTATTGATAGCAACTACGTCTATTACAAAGATTCAAGATAGACTCTGATGCAAAAAGAACTACAGACTCCACATCACTATCCTAGTTCAAACAAAGTACAGACTCAATCCACTGACTGTCTTTTAGCAAAAGGGAAATACAAACTCCGACAGAAGAAATACAAACTCAACAGGTAAACTCTAGCAGACTCACAGACAACTATGAATACATTAAAGTCCCTGGTGCCCGCGGGACATCGCTCGGTCTCGCCGCGGGCCTATATGCAAGTTCCCCTTGGAGTCTGTCTAAGTCATTCATTATCTGCTTCGCGAATATCATGATTGATGCAAAGAAGGTGGTACTGGTCATGTTCTCGCACATCTGGCATTTCCGGGTAATAGAATGAGCAACGGTTAAAATTTTCTCTCGGATTCTTCCTTTCTCTTGAAGCAACCGCCCTATCTGCTGGGCCCTAGCCTCCAAAGTCTGCTCAAACGCATGGCTTTGTTCTCGAAGTTGTTGCAAGTCCATTTCTAGCTGTGCTAATGCCCTATAACAGTGTTCTCTCTCGACTTCGAAGTCCTTTGCCTGTTTAATCATTTGGTTTTCTGCGGCAGTGGCCTTTTCCTTTAATCTTGCGACCTTATTGTCATATTCTTCTTTTAACTGCTTAACCATGCGAGCCCGTTCTTCTGCATTTTTAGCCAACTGTCTCCGGACCCCAACTAATTCCTTTTCTGCTTTGTCGAGGTCAAAACTGTAATCATTCACTTTTTGCCTTAGATTTGCTATAAGCTTTGTATCTTTGGCACTTCTGACAGGGTTGTCGGCCTCTAGCTTCATCTTTTGGATTTGGGATCGTAAGACTTCATTCTCTTTGGCCAATCTTTTTCTCTCACCTTCGTCGGCGGCGGCCTGCAAGCTATTTTCAAACCGGAGGTCTTGGACCTGTTTTTCCAATGCTCCTATGCGGGCCCTGTACTCGTTTTCTTTAGCTAACCAAGCCCACTGTTCTTGCGATGATTCAGCAAAGTCCTGGATGTGTGGTCTTTTAGCTGGCCTTTCGTGCTCACATTCCCTTCTATACCAAGCAAGATATCCTGGCGACACTTCACCTTTGGCCCGATCCCGTACGCAAGTATCCCTTTTTAAGTATTGGCATTCGTTCCAAATCTGGCGAACTATTGTTTCAGGGAACTGGCCATCAGGGCCAATCTCGATCACTTGCAAACTAAGATCTTCATCCTTGGGCACTATCTGGCATCTCCCCAGCTGCCTCAACACTCGATACGGGGTGTAAGGCTGAATGCTTCTAAGCCCCATTAGAAGGAAGTGCGGTCGGGCTGCCGGCATATATACGATTTCATCAACGGGTAACCATCCCAGTGTCCACTCTATTCGGCTAGCCGTGAGGGACCGGAAATATGTTGTCCATCCCGTGACTCCTTCCGGCAATTTGGCTCCTTCAGTCCTCGTGTAAAATTCTTCTATGCATGTTTTTTCTGGAGACCCGTAGCTCAAAAACTGCGGGCGATGACACAGATGCTCGATCATCCACATCATCAAACCACCCCTCGAAGCAAGTTTCCCCGGCTTTGCAAGCTGTAAGAGCACGAAAGATGTCGGCTAATATCATAGGTGCAAGTGTACTTTTGGCCTGGGTAATTAACGTGCTGACGACTCCGGCTATTTTTATATCGATGTTCCCATCCTTCCTCGGAAATACTAAAAGCCCCAAGAAAGCCACCATAAAAGCGAAACATCGATGCTCCTCCCACTTCTGGCGGTTTCCTTTGCTACATATCTTACTTTCTGGGTTGTTGAACCCCCCAATATGACCATAGCGATGATATATGAAGCTTAGGGTACAAAAACCATTTGCCAAGTCTGTGTTATGGACGGCCCTGACTATCTTCAAGGAGTCTAGAAATTTGTGTACAGCTA
>NW_017686569.1:0-716 GCF_001879085.1 Nicotiana attenuata | reverse complement strand
ATTTATAGGTGAACTAAGTCCTAATTTTCAGTATTTTCCTTTACCCCCTTAGTCCCTATTCTAATTTCAGTGTTTACCCCACTATTTCTGACTTGTTATGCAAGAAACTAACCTAAGTTTATTAGAATCTACACTATAGTCCCTCCTAGAAAGTTCCATGCCTATCACAATCCCTATTCTACCCTCAAACCTCTTCAAAAACTACCAAACCTGCTGAAAGTACCCTTTTCCCATGTCCAAACTACCCTTTAAGCCTTCTGAAATTGCTAGACTACCCAAGCCCCCCTTTAATTAACTTAATACTGACTATGGTTAATTTTGTCTAACCTAAATCAGCTATAACCAATCAATCAACCCTAAATATTGCATTAAGAAACAATTATCAATTTAAATTGGAACTAACATCACACTGCCATTGACCAGGCAATATTCGAACAAATTTGGAACAGTAATTAAATCAAGATTAAAGCACATTCAAAATTAAACTACTGCTATGCATTAAATGCAATAATTACTGGAACACAAGAACAAAAGAAAAATAGAATACCTAATCGGATTAAAGACTCGGCCAACCTTGTTGCTTGAATCCTCGAGGATTCTTGACACGTAACATACCTAATCATGTATTTTCACAAGAACCCACATGATTAGGAAGGTTACGGTCAGAAATCCCCAAGGTTCTCTAGTAGGGTTTTTACAGTTTTTAAGATCTAAAA
>NW_017686568.1:4443-6291 GCF_001879085.1 Nicotiana attenuata | reverse complement strand
AGCACATTTCATTCCTGTGGCAGTCTCCTATTCGTCTGAGAGGTTAGGTTGAGATCTATATCCGGAGGATTGTCGTCTTCATGGTGTGCCCGTGTCTATCATTTTGTATCGAGGTACACAGTTTACCTCACATTCTGGAGAGCAGTTCAGCGAGAGTTGGGCACACGGGTCGAGTTGAGCACAGTATTTCATCCTCAACGACGGGCAGTCCGAGCGTACTATTCAGATTTTGGATATGCTACGAGCTTGTGTCATTGACTTTGGAGGCTCATGGGATCAATTTTTTCCTTTAGCGGAGTTTGCCTACAACAACAATTACCAGTCAAGTTGGCAAGATTATTGATTTTCTAGTAAAAATATTCTCACGAAGTTTTTACTACGCTTGAGCACAATTCAGGCAAGATATTTCAGTTTAATCATCACTAGTTTTAAATCAAATGATTGACATAACCTCGCGGAGTGGTAATTATTTATTTATTTCTTAGTGTAAAAAATTAATTGTATTAGCAATAAGCAATTATTCTTTAGAGAAATACGTATGAACCTGAGATTTTATTGTAATGATATATCAAGTGAATTCAACGATTCCCAACTCTTTTTAAATATAAACTTTTCAAAAGAAATTTGTCTTAATTTATAATTTCAAACACACCTCTCATCAATTTGGTTCTCTCAAATAGTAGTCAAAATATTACAAGTCTGTAGCTTAGATTGTCCAATCTCTGTGGGACGATATCATAAACTATACTAGAATTTGACAGAGTACGAGCAGAAAATCCTATACACATAAGCTTCGTCAAATTTTTGGCGCCGTTGCCGGGGATTGGCACACATCTACTTCAGATAAAATATTTTATTACTAATTTGAGAATTTATTATTATTGTTAATTTTTCCTTCAAAATGTTATCTCCTACATACTACTATCATAATTGTACTGTTATTAGGAGCAATTCTATATAATATTGTAAAAAAGCATATATAATAAAAAAATTAAAAACCCTCATTGTTAGTACTTCAATCTACTTTATTTTATATTATATTATTATTGTTAGTAGTACCATCTATATAATAATATAATATATTAGTTTTATGATTCACAATCTCATTATTTTTATATTTGTCATTTTTTTTCTAAAGTATATTTTATTATTTTTACTACTATTATAATTGTCAGTACTTGTTTTTACTATTATAGTGCTAGAAGTATTCTTGGTACTATTCTATAATAATATTATTATTATTATTATTATTATTATTATTATTATTATTATTATTATTATTATTGTTATTATAACTAATACTTTTAGCATATTTTTATAAAATAATGTTTTATTCAACTTTTTAAATTGATAGTACTTCAATCCTTCACCATACTTGATTTATTATTAAAGTTTTTTTTTCATATAATATAATTGGTATTATATTATTTCTTTTGATGGTTAGTTACAACTTACTGTTTTAGTTAACTATAATATTACCGTACTATTTTTATTTTCTTAAATTATCTATTACTATTTTAGGATCTGTCTTTATTTTACTTTAATTTCAAATAGTTTATGACCCGCGCTTCTACAAAAGACTTGGCCAATTACGATCCTGAAATTGAAAAAACTTTGCAATTGTGCTGGAAAGGACAAATATCGTCTCAAAACATAACTTGTAACAGAATGGAGCACCAATTAGAAGATGATAACAATCCACTACAAATTCCACCACCAGCTCATGTAGAGGAGCAGTTTGATGAAGTGGCGCCAAGACCAGCAAACAGAATCCTAAGGGATTATGCTAGACCTGATCACTTTAACTGTGAATCTAGTGTCAGAAAACCTCCAGTAGCAGCCAATAAC
>NW_017686568.1:0-518 GCF_001879085.1 Nicotiana attenuata | reverse complement strand
CAACAGCTCCTACGAGGGGCAGAGGGCGAGGCCGAGGCCGTGCCAGAGGCCGAGGTAGGGGCAGAGCTCAGCCCCGAGCAGCAGTCCCAGAGGTGGAGCCTCATGTTGATTATGATGAGGAGGTTCCAGCCCCAGCAGCTCCGGTGGGCCCAGCTCAGGTCCGAGAGGGGTTTATATCCACCCCAGTTCTTCAGGACACTTTGGTCAGGTTGGTAGGCTTTATGGAGAGCGTCTCTCGAGCGGGTTTGCTTCTAGTAGCACCAGCCACTTCTCAGGCTGGAGGAGGGGTTCAGACTCCTGCTACACATACTCCTAAGCAGGTAGCTCCCCAGACTCAGGTTCCAATGGCTCAGCCAGCTGTGGCAGTTCAGCCGGGTATTGTGACTCAGACCGGCGATGGGGCGGCTATGTCCGCAGATGCTTTGTGGAGACTGGATAGGTTCACCAAACTCTTCACCACCACATTCAGCGGTGCTTCTTCAGATGACCCCCAGGATTTCTTATATAGCTACCATAAG
>NW_017686567.1:5621-6291 GCF_001879085.1 Nicotiana attenuata | reverse complement strand
AGAATTACCTGACGGGCCGTACTGTTGAAGAAATGCAGCCCAGGTACGGCATTCCTCCGCATAAGGTATTATTCTTTCCACCCATGATTTAATGTCATCAATGAACTGGGGTGGAGAAGCCCTCGCTGCGAATAAAAAAAGGAGAAAAGCAAAGAAATCACAATGGCCGTATGGTCAAAAGCGCAAGCAGTCCTAGATTCTATGAGTAGAAATACTTACGTTCTGGATTCCATATTTCCGGGAACCCTTCGGGATTCGACACCAGGTGCTCCGTCCTGATGTAGAAATATTTACGCCAAAAGCGGCGGTTGGGCTTGTCATCGGCTTTAACAACCAAGCCCCTTGTGCCACGACCTTTTAACTGCAGCATGGTACCCCTCAGGTAACCAGGGCTGAATAACTGTAAGAGGTGGTGGACCGAGACGCTGCACTCAGCCCTGGATGCATAAGTGGTCACAATACGGCACACCTTCAAGGTATAAGGAGTGAGCTGGGCCGGACACACATTATAAAAACGGCAAAGCTCCTCCATCAGAGGGTAGATTGGAAGATTGTAACCGATCAAGAACGGGTACTCATAGAATGTGCAATATCCAGGCCGATGCACATTGACATAGTCCGTCCCGGCCGGAACCATTTCCACGTGGTCCGGAATATGGTGCGTCTCTCG
>NW_017686567.1:0-1405 GCF_001879085.1 Nicotiana attenuata | reverse complement strand
CTCAGAGGGCAACAGCCATACAATCGTATCCAATATTGCTCGACATTTGGAGACATCATTGAACTAGAACACACCTTTACTAAGCCTGGAAACCTTCTATAAGCATAAGCTTTCACAGCTTCTCCAATTACTTAAGAAGAAACAACGCCTTTGTTTTTTATGGTGACAATTACCTGCTTATATAAATCTACTTCAAGCTCACTTAAGTCCTCACCCATACCAATCTTTTGGCACCATGCGGCTTCTAATACCATTCAAGTTAGGATCATTTCCGTTCTCTTCTGGAAGCTTTTTCGTATCGGGCCAATCCACTCTCTTGGGTGCTATAGCATCAATGCAGTGGCTGATCAACTTCAGTTCTTCACACAAACGCGACTGAGACTTAGTAGTTTGAAGAACTGTTATTGAATCTTTCCAGCTTCGGAAAATAAGGTTTCCTTTCTCAATAGCTTCTTCAGTTTAGCAGTCATGCCGTAACAAAACTTGGCACATATTTCAAAGGCATTAGGTCCTCCAGGAATGTCATGAATGTGAACTTCATCACAATTTGCTTCACTTGCATTAGCAACCAGCTTTTGCAAAGAGGTACTCTGGACAGAAGAGAAAATTTGTGCAAGTAAACCTTTACATCTCCGACATTAGCCGTGATGTCCGAGGCCAACTCAGAAGCAACATATCTGACATTGTTCCCTTCTGACTGAAAGGCATCAGGCTTGGATCCAAGTTTCATGAACTTCATCTTGGCAACTCAAAGGATCTCTGTTTTCTTGTTGAACACTTGAGAAACTATACTTCCTTACTACTCAACTGATCACTGCAACGGAAAAGAGCATCTCGGTTCGAAGGAACCACCTAAACAAGTGACAACAAGCATCTATCTTTTATTGTTTTGCAAAGCAGTTTTGCTAAAATCAACACAAACAATTTGGTATCAGAATTTTCTATTTTACTATTTCTTATCAAGGACAAACTTAAAAAAAGCAGCATATTTATTGCTGGATATTTGGCAACGATTTGAAGCATACTCGGTGAGAAACATTTGTTCCTATATATAACAGATTGATATAGAGTACACTTCTGCTAACTCCCTGGAACTACCTTTAAAGACGCCTGCTAGTATAGGCGGAATACATTGAGAGCCGCTTAAAATTTGTTAGTATATTTTATTTAGATACTCGAACTCAAGCTTATTCCGATTGAGCATCTAAACACATCATAAAATGTTCATATTAGACACTTCTGTCTCAAACTTTGAAAAAGCTTCTGTCTGCTCGTGTTCGTCACGTGGATAAATTAACCACTTAAAATAGCTATCCCATCCCACCTCGTGTAATTATACACATCAGATTATATCTCAAACTCGTCTATCCTATGAGCATATCATCAGCCCCAATTGACCTCCTGT
>NW_017686566.1:4687-6292 GCF_001879085.1 Nicotiana attenuata | reverse complement strand
AAAACAAAAAAAAAGGTGTAAATGGGCCAAAACCTATGGGAGAGACTTGGTAGAGTCCAAAAAAATAAGAATAGGGATTAAGGGAGCGGTTACGAAGCAAAACCTTCTGCCACAACAGACTCTTAAGGAAAGGGTCCTAATACACTAGCAATTGAATTGTTGAAATTGGAAAGAGAAAACAAAAACTTAACAGGAGCAATTCGAGAATTAAGAGATCAAATTCGTACCAGTGAACGACGCACAAGTGCTAGGCTTTGGGAGTAGCTAATACGGTTTCTTGGAACCATACCAACACTGTACTCGAAGCCTGGAGAAAAACTCTTTTACTTCTTTCGGGTATTACGTGAACCCTCCATCTAATTTTTTGTTGGCAGACTCCTTTGTAAGGTGTTAATGCTCGTCAAGACCCAACATTCTAATGATCATATTTCTCATTTATCTGTCACATTTGGAATTTTGCAAAAATTTAATATGAAACTCAACCCAGAAAAATGTGCATTTGGAGTTGCCTCAGGTAAATTTTTGGGTTTTCTTGTTTCTAATCGTGGCATTGAAGTGAATCCTTCTCAGATCAAAGCAATAGAAGAAATTCCTGATATCCTTACAAGTAAGAAAGAGGTTCAAAGATTAACAGGAAGAATTGCGGCTTTGGGGAGGTTTATTTCCAAATCTTCGGAGAAGTGCTTTAAATTTTTCGCAGCACTCAAAAAACAAGATCATTTTGAATGGAACGAAGATTGTCAGCTGGCTCTCAGAAATTTGAAAGCTTATTTGTCAAACCCGCCGCTGCTAGAAAAACCGAAGGAGGGTGAAAAGTTGCTCATTTATTTGGCTGTATCAGAAGTTGCGGTAAGTGCTGTCTTAGTTCGAGAGGACCAAGGTAAACAATCTCCTATTTATTATGTTAGTAAATCTCTGTTAGATGCTGAAACACGATACCCGCAACTAGAAAAGTTAGCTTTTGCTTTGATCATGGCATCTAGAAAATTGAGACCTTATTTCCAATCCCATCCTATTGTCGTGGTTACTGCTTTTCCATTACGAAACATTTTGCATAAACATGAGTTATCAGGAAGGTTAGCAAAATGGGCCATAGAGTTAAGCGAATATGAAATCAGTTACCAATCTAGAACTGCAATAAAATCTCAAGTATTAGCCGATTTCATAGCTGATTTTAGTCAGGGAATGCATTCAGAAGCAGAAAAAGAGTTACAAGTTTTTAATGGTGCAAATCCGGGGACTTGGATTTTATTTGCTGATGGTTCTTCTAATGTAAAAGGTGCAGGCCTAGGGATAGTTCTCGTACCTCCTACAGGTGAAACTATTAGACAAGCTATAAAATGTCATTCTATGACTAACACTGAAGCAGAGTATGAGGCTGTAATTGCAGGTTTAGAACTGGCACGCGAACTTGGCATAACCCAGATTATAATTAAGAGCGATTCTCAACTTGTGGTTAATCAAATACTGGGGACTTTTACAGCCAGGGAAACTCGAATGCAAGAATATCTGGAAAAAGTACGGGAATTAATAACACAATTCCAAACCTGGAAGGTAATGCAGATCCCAAGAGACGAGAATGCAGAAGCAGATGCATTATCCAAT
>NW_017686566.1:0-865 GCF_001879085.1 Nicotiana attenuata | reverse complement strand
ACTCCATGACGTATTAAATTAGGATGGTATAAATGGATAAGGTGGGTAAAGGTGAAATCAACAGTGGCTTTGGTAGAAAGATATCTCAAACAAGCCACTGCTCTCCATACTAAAGGGCCAACTTGGGCCAAACAAATATTAAAGAAACGACAAAAATCGAGGATGACAGGGTCAATTGGGGGATCAAAACCCAAAGTAAAAGGGTAAGTATAAACAAAAGAGTACCCGATCCTAAAAGAAGAAATTCTTTGATTTATGGAAGGAATTGTCATTCGAAGACTATTTTTCCAGTTACAGTCTCCTCTGATGGTAGGGATTGTAAGTTCGGTCACTAATGTAGGATAAGTATCAGTCTTTTCTAAACTAGCAACTTGCTTTTGAAGAGATTGTCTATCACTTACAAAAGATAAATCATTTGGTACGATTTCATCAACTAAAGGTTCCCTAGAAGAATCAGAAATTTCTTTACCTTTAGAAGAAGGAGTTTTCAGAATAGAGCTCCTAGAAGAAGAGCCAGAAGAACCGCCTCGAGTAGATTCTAACCCTGTACGAAGTCTGCCTCCTTTGTCTCTTCTATGTCTAACAGGAGCATTGGGGAATTTATCTAAAATTGGAACTCTTTTAGGGTTAGGGTTTGGAGACGCCATTGTTGAGCAAAGATAAATCGAAAGAGAGCAAAAGTAAAGAAGGAAAATGTTTGCTAAAGACTTATGGAGAAGAGGACAAAGGAAGAAAAGATTAAGTATGTATATGATGGCAACCGTCAAACTTAGAAGAGTAATGATGGAAAGCCTATAATAAAGGCAACTATCACTTCGTGAAAAGTGGGATTAACGAAGCTTTGAAAAAGGGTGTAAAATAGCAG
>NW_017686565.1:5436-6293 GCF_001879085.1 Nicotiana attenuata | reverse complement strand
AATCATTTTCTTAAGTCCTTGAACTTCTTAAGTTTTCTTAGCACTACTAACTTTCCCAAGGGACTCAAATTTTTGGCTAACTCCTTAAATTTTCAAAAATTTTGGCAGAGTCTCCCCTGTAAATTAGACTATCCAAAAATTATCCCTGTCACAAATACCACAACTACACCAACCACAACAAAATATACTATAACAAGCCATTCATAGGCACCATACACAGCTCATAAACTAATTACTCACACTCCGGCAAGGAGGTACCACAATAACCAACCAAAATCTAAAGCACAATACTTCTGCAAAAAAAGTAAATAACTTTAATGAACTAAATATACTCTGGCATGGCACTAAATTATTAAATAACTAAATATACTTTGACAGAAACTAAATTACTTCAACAACTATTTGTAATCCAACAAGGACATAAACACATGCTAACTTGTATTTAATAAATGAAATATAAATGTCAATCCAATCCTAGGTTCACATACCTTGTTACTCAAATAAGTATAGATATTTCTTCCTCATATCTTCCTCGGCCTCCCACGTAGCCTCTTTTGAATCATGATTACTCCACAAAACTTTTACCGATGCTACATCCTTGTTCTCAACTTTCTTACTTGCTTGTCGTAGAATTTCTATAGGTACCTCTTCATAAGTCAAGTCTTCTTTAATTTCTAATGCTATCGGTAGGTATTATATGCGACTCATCATGAATGTACTTTCTAAGCATAGACACATGAAAAGACAGGATAGACAGAGGATAACTCAACGGGCAACGCTAGCTACATAAGACCACTACGTTACCCTTTCTTTTTCCTAATTAAACTCTTTAAGTAGTTACCCGAAATTAAACTACT
>NW_017686565.1:0-529 GCF_001879085.1 Nicotiana attenuata | reverse complement strand
TGGAAAGTTACATGTAAATTGTGGAAAATTCATCAAAAACGGGTCAAGCTAGGGCTTGAAAAGTTGTGATGTAATCATGTCGTGCATAGGTACATGTGTTCATAATATCATCAAGCCTCTGAGGGCATCCCATCATATCATCTCGGCCACTGTAGGCAAATCATCAACGTATACCAGCTGATCAGGTGGTGGTGCGTATATAACGCCATCGCCTTTCCCATATATATATATATATATAACGCCATCTGGTCATGAGTCAGTGTACATGAATGCAATGCATGAAAAATACGTCAATAAAATCTCTTGGAGTGTCATAAGACCATTATGCCTTTGAATAATATCATGACGTAAACTTTTTCAACTTATGTATTTTTCTGAGACCCATGAACAGATGATAGAATAATATGACACATGGGGAATCAAGAACATAAGCATCTCTAATATTTCTATGAATAGAATCATGTATGGAAATTGTATGTTTGCACATTTCATTTGTGTTGTATGGATCATTCCCAAAGAAAGAAAGGAT
>NW_017686564.1:5816-6293 GCF_001879085.1 Nicotiana attenuata | reverse complement strand
CTCGCCCTCGAGCACCACTGAAAAATCGGAGGCTGGAGCCTACTGAACCTCTCAAGACGACGCTGCTCATCGTCTGGCATAACTGGGACTACAAGTCCTGAACTTCTGGCTGCGCATATCCTGCTCGGTCTCCCAGGTCGCCTACTCGACCGGCTGACCCCGCCACTGAACCTTCACGGATGCAATGTTCTTTGACCTCAGCTTCCTGACCTGCCTGTCCAATATTGCCACTGGCTCCTCAACATAGGATAGATCCTTCTCCAACTGGACTGAACTGAAATCCAACACGTGCGACGGATCACCGTGATACCTCCGGAGCATCGAAACGTGAAATACCGGATGAACCCCTGCCAGGCTGGGAGGTAAGGCAAGCTCATAGGCAACCTCCCCGACTCACCTCAATATCTCAAAAGGGCCAATAAACCTCGGACTCAACTTCCCTTTCTTCCCAAATCTCATAACGCCTTTCATAGGCGA
>NW_017686564.1:0-5132 GCF_001879085.1 Nicotiana attenuata | reverse complement strand
ACCGCGAACTACTGGGCCTACCTCTAAGATCAACTCCCGAAGCCTATCGACATTGGGTACACAAACCCGACCCTGCATCCTCAATACTCCATCATCACCAATGGTCACATCTCGAGCATCGCCATGCAACACCTTGTCCTTGAGGACAAGCAAATGAGGGTCATCATACTGCCGCTCCCTGATATGATCAAACAAGGAAGACCGAGAGACCACACAAGCTAGAACCCGGCTGGACTCCGAAAGATCCAATCTCACAAACTGGCTGGCTAGGGATTGAACATCCATCGCCATAGGCCTCTCTGCTGCTAGTAAATAAGCCAAACTCCCCAAACTCTCTGCCCGGTGGCTCAAAGCATCAGCCACCACATTGGCCTTACCCGGGTGATACAAGATAGTGATGTCATAATCCTTTAGCAACTCTAGCCATCTCCTCTGACGCAAATTAAGATCCTTCTGCTTGAACAGATGCTGCAAACTCCGGTGATCAGTATATATCTCACAAGGCACACCGTACAAGTAATGACGCCAAACCTTCAAGGCATGAACAATGGCAGCTAACTCAAGATCATGGACAGGATAATTCTTCTCATGTATCTTCAACTGTCTGGACGCGTAGGCAATCACCCTACCGTCCTACATCAATACAGCTCCAAGGCCAACTCTCGAGGCATCACAATAGATAGTATAAGACCCCGAATCGGTAGGCAATATCAAAACTGGGGCTGTAGTCAAAGCTGTCTTGAGCTTCTAAAAGCTCGCCTCACACTCATCCGTCCACTGAAATGGAGCACCCTTCTGGGTCAATCTAGTCATAGGGCTGCAATCGATGAAAACCCCTCCACAAAACGACGGTAGTAGCCCGCCAAGCCAAGGAAACTGCGAATCTCTGTAGCTGAAGATGGCCTGGGCCAACTCTACACTGCCTCTACCTTCTTCGGATCCACCCGAATGCCATCACTCGACACCACGTGTCCCAAGAATGCCACAGAATCCAACCAAAACTCACATTTTGAGAACTTTGCATATAACCTCTTTTCCCTCAGGGTTTGAAGTACTGTCCTCAGGTGCTGCTCATGATCTTCCCGACTCCGGGAATACACCAGAATATCATCAATAAAGACAATGACGAAAGAGTCAAGATATGGCCGGAATACTTTGTGCATCAAATGCATGAAGGCTGCTGGGGCATTGGTCAGCCCAAAAGACATAACAAGGAACTCGTAATGACCATACCGAGTCCTGAAGGCAGTCTTCGGGATATCTGGCTCCCGAATCTTCAACGGGTGGTAACTTGAGCGCAAATCAATCTTAGAAAACACCTGTGCGCCCTAAAGCTGGTCAAACAGATCATCAATACGAGGCAAAGGATAGCGGTTCTTCACTCTCACCTTATTCAACTGGCGGTAATCAATACACATGCGCATAGAACCATCCTTCTTCTTCACAAATAACATAGGAGCACCCCAAGGCGAGACACTGGGCCGAATAAAACCCTTATCAAGTAATTCCTGCAATTGCTCCTTCAACTCAGGAGGAGCCATACGGTACGGAGGGATAGAAATGGGCTGAGTGCCCAGCAACAAATCAATGCCAAAATCAATGTCCCTATCGGGTGGCATGCCCGGAAGATCAGCTGGAAACACATCGGGGAAATCTCGTACTACGGGGACTGAATCAACAGAAGGAGTATCCATACTGGCATCCCTCACATAAGCTAAGTACGCATCACAACCTTTCTCAATCATCCGCTGAGCCTTAAGGAAAGAAATAACTCTACTAGGAGTGTGACCTAAGGCACCCCTCCACTCAACACGCGGTATACCTGGCATAGCCAGCGTCATGGTTTTGGCGTGACAATCAAGAATAGCATAATTGATAACCAGTCCATGCCCAAAATAATATCAAAATCAACCATGCTGAGTAATAATAAGTCAGCCCTGGTCTCAAAGCCACCAAGAAAAACCAAACATGACTGGTAGATGCGGTCCACAACAAGAGAATCTCCCACAGGAGTAGAAACATAAACGGGAAAACTCAAAGAATCCCGAGGTACCCCCAAATACGGAGCAAAGTAAGAAGACACATAAGAGTAGGTGGAGCCTGGATTGAATAGAACCGATGCATCTCTGTGACAAACCAAGATAGTAGCTGTGATGACAGAATCGGAGGCGGCGGCCTCAATACGGCCTGGAAGTGCATAATATCTGGCTTGGCCTCCCCCTCGAGGGCGACCTCTACCTCCCCGACCTCCACCTCTAGCTGGCTGGGCCGGTGGGGTGGCAGCTGGTGCTGGAACCATAGCCTGAGAGCTCTGTGGGGCCTGCTGTGGCTGAGGAGCTTGCCAAGGTACACCCCTCAAAACAAGCTCTGGGAGGACGTGGCGGCTATGACTGGCTCGGGCCAGGTCTGCTGGACTGTCCACCGGAAGCACCCCGTTCAGGAGGCGCACTAGAGACTGGAGGTGCATAATAAGGCTCCTGAGGCCTAGGTGGAGCTGGAATAACACTGGCTGCTAGAAGAGCTGAATGAACGGGGCGACCCATATGACCCCTGCCATGACGACCTGCAGCTGGGGCACGGGCACCAGAAAAATGGCCCGACTCTCTAGACCTCTTGGCCTCCCTCTCCTCCCTGTCCCTAGCATGCATACCCTCAATCCTCCTAGCAATGCTTACCGCCTGCTGATAAGACACATCCGTCTCTAACTCACGAGCCAAGCTAGATCTGATGCTGGGAATAAGCCCCTCAATGAACCGGCGAACCTTCTCGCGGACTGAAGAAACCAAAGCTAGGGCATGTCTAGCCAAGTCAATGTAGCGGACAGCATACTCCGAGACAGTCATAGTACCCTGGCGCAAATGCTCAAACTCCACGCGCCAAGCATACCTAAGACTCTAGGGGACATACTCTCTCGTGAACATATCCGAAAACTGAGCCCAAGTCAGGGAAGCTGCCTCGTCCGGACTGTCTAACTCATAAGCACGCCACCACTGATAGGCGACTCCTCGAAGCTGGAAGGTGGTGAAGGAAACCCCACTCGATCCTGATATGCCCATAGTGCGGAGAATACGGTAGCACTCCTCCAGAAATCCCAAGGCATCCTCTGATGCTAACCCACTGAATACAGGAGGATCATATTTCTTGAACCTCTCAAGTCTCCACTGCTCATCCTCTGAAGTCGCTGCCCTATCCTCGGGCTGAACTGGTACTGCAGGCGGCGCAGGTATAACCTCTGGGGCCTACTCAACATGCACTCGCTGCTCAGGAGTGCGGGCGGCGGGAGTCTGTACTCCTCCCCCGGCCTGGGATGTGGCTGCAGCAAGGGGAAGCAACCCTGCCTGAGCCAGAGTGGTGTACATACTCATGAACTGTGCCAAAGTCTCCTGGAGTGCTGGAGTAGTAGTGGCAGACGTATCAGGTGTCTGGACTCCGGCTGGTACTGCTGGTGGTACCTCGACCGCAGCTCGCGCGGGTGCTCTGGCTGCACCACGAGCGCGTCCTCGGTCTCTACCCCGGCCCCGGCCTCTGACGGCTGCGGTAGGGGGTGCGGGTGCCTGATCCTCTTGGGTAGCGCGTGTCCTCACCATCTGTGAGGGAATAGAAAGACAGAAGTTTAGTTGTGATGTCAAAATCTCGCACGACAAGGAAATCAAATGAAGTGGAATTTTCCTAACAGTTACATAGCCTCCCGTAGATAAGTACAGACGTCTCCGTACCCATCAGCGAGACTCTAATAAACTGGCCTGTGTTCCGTGACTCCTATGAACCTAGAGCTCTGATACCAACTTGTCACGATCCCAGTTCACCCACCGTGAACATGTCGTGATGGCGCCTAGTCTCTACAACTAGGTAAGCCTAAAATGCGGGAAAAAAAACAAAATAACTGCGAAAAATAATACTTCAACTTGAACAGTTAGAAGAAAATACGGTGTGTAGATGCCACTTGGCATATACAATCCCATAAAACGGAAGTCTACAATATCATCCCAAAACCCGGAAACTCACGGAAACACAAGCTAATAGAATGAGTACACTGCTCTAACTCCAGAATGTCTAAGACAACAGTAAGAAAGGACGGATATCTGCTAAAGCTAGAATAGTATAGAGACTCCTTGGTCTGCGGACGCGGCAGATGTACCTATAAGTCTCTGCTAGATCTCTCGCCTCGAGGGTGATACTCCTGGGTGGAGGAACCTGAATCTGCACATGAAAAACATGCGCAGAAGGGGCATGAGTACACCACAACGGTACTCAGTAAGTGCCAAGCCTAACCTCGGTCGGGTAGTGACGAGGAAGGTCAGGGCCCTACTGAGGTTAATCATAATAATAAGTTTTGCAACAGTATAAAATAAGCAGTAATAATGAGTACAGCTACGAAGTAAGACAGGTTATACCAAGCAACAAATAACACACAGAGAATAAGGTAACATGGAGTAAACAACTCAATACCAGTACCAACAACGAGGATCTCCCAGGATACCGTTCTATGGTCCATCCCATCAACTGTCCAAGGATCTCCTGGGATACCGTCCCGCAGTCCATCATATGTGTATATCTGAAGGATCTCCCGGGATACCGTCCCGTAGTCCGACTATCAATGTGCAGGGGGATCTATCGGGAATCGAACCCGCAGTCCCGAAGTAAATATACAGGGGGATTTACCGGAAATCTAATCCCAAAGTAAACAAACGAAGGGGGGGGGGGAGCTACCGGAATCCCACATCCGTAGTCCCAATGTAAATACGCAGCCACAACAAGAAGATATTCAGCAATGAAGTTCAAAGAAATACAAGGCAACAGATAGTTCTAGCCTAACATGCTTCACGTAGTACAAACAAAGCAACTTAAGCAAGTAGGCAATTTAGATCAGCTAAGCATGCTTTTCTAAACTAACACAGGCTTTAATTGCAAATAGAATAAAGCAGGCAAGAAAGAAACTCAATCTAAATATTTAAGTAAAGACGTATTTTCAACAATTAGCTTAAGTACGCGCTCGTCACCTCACGTACAGGGCATTCAATTTCCAAACATCATATCCTAAGGGAAAGTCCCCCACACAAGGTTAGACAAGCCACTTACCTCGAACCGGCTCCAAAATCAACTCGAAACCACACTTTGCCACGAATATCCAA
>NW_017686563.1:5086-6293 GCF_001879085.1 Nicotiana attenuata | reverse complement strand
AAGATGCATCGTGATTTGAGGCAGCACTACTGGTGGCAGGGGATGAAGAAGGACATAGTGAAGTATGTGACTAAGTGTTTGAATTGCCAGCAGGTCAAGTATGAACATTAGAGACCGGGCGGCCTACTTCAGCTGATGCCTATACCAGCGTGGAAGTAGGAGCGCATTACCATGGATTTTGTAGTTGGGTTGCCGCGGACTTTGCGGAAGGTTGATTCGGTGTGGGTCATTGTGGATAGATTGAACAAGTCGGCCCATTTCATTCCAGTGGCGACTACTTATACAGCAGAGAGGTATGCTCAGATCTATATTCGGGAGATAGTCCGATTGCATGGTGTGTCGGTGTCCATCATATCAGACAGAGGCCCTCAGTTCACTTCCCATTTCTGGAGAGTCGTGCAGAGTGAGTTGGGGACTCGTGTAGAGCTTAGTACAGCATTCCATCCTCAGACCGACGGCCAGTCGGAGCGGACGGTGCAGATTTTGGAGGATATGCTTAGAGCATGTGCGATTGATTTTGGACGGCAGTGGGATCAGTTCTTGCCTCTAGCAGAGTTCGCATACAACAACAGCTATCAGTCCAGCATAGAGATGGCCCCCATATGAGGCGTTTATATGGTCGACGATGTCGCTCTCCCATCGGGTGGTTTGAGCCTGGCGAGGCTAAGTTACTGGTACAGATTTGTACAGGATGCCTTGAATAAGGTAAAGATGATCCAGGAAAGGCTTCGCACAGCTCAGTCCAGGCAAAAGAGCTACGCAGATCAGAAGGCGCGGGATGTATCATTTATGGTTGGCGAGAAGGGTTCTCTTGAAAGTCTCGCCCATGAAGGGCATTATGAGGTTCGGGAAGAAGGGCAAGTTGAGCCCAAGGTTTGTTGGCCCCTTTGAGGTGTTGAGGAGAGTTGGGGAGGTTGCTTATGAGCTTGCCTTACCCCCTAGTTTATCAGGAGTTCACACAGTCTTTCATGTTTCAATGCTTCGGAAGTATCATGCCGACCTATCCCACGTGTTGGACTTCAGTACCATTCAGCTAGATGAGAGCTTGGGCTATGAGGAGGAGCCAGTTGCTATTATTGATAGACAGAATCGCCAGCTGAGGTCCAAGAAGATTTCTGCGGTGAGAGTCCAGTGGAGGGGCCAACCGGTCGAGGAGGCGACCTGGGAGTCCGAGGAGGACATGCGGAGCAGATATCCCCACTTATTC
>NW_017686563.1:0-722 GCF_001879085.1 Nicotiana attenuata | reverse complement strand
GATGGGTGTGGCTGCGGGCTCCAGGGGCCGTCGTATGTGTTCCTAATGTTGATGGTCTCAGGGAGCGTATTCTAGAAGAGGCCCACAGTTCGAGGTATTCTATTCACCCGGGAGTCACAAAGATGTATCGTGATTTGAGGCAGCACTACTGGTGGCGGGGGATGAAGAAGGACATAGTGAAGTATGTGACTAAGTGTTTGAATTGCCAGCAGGTCAAGTATGAATATCAGAGACCAGGCGGCCTACTTCAGCGGATGCCTATACCACCGTGGAAGTGGGAGCGCATTACTATGGACTTCGTAGTTGGGTTACCGCGGACCTTGCGGAAGGTTGATTCAGTGTGGGTCATTGTGGATAGATTGACCAAGTCGGCCCATTTCATTCCAGTGGCGACTACATATACAGCAGAGAGGTATGCTTAGATCTATATTCGGGAGATAGTCCGATTGTATGGTGTGCCGGTGTCCATCATATCCGACAGAGGCCCTCAGTTCACTTTCCATTTCTGGAGAGCCGTGCAGAGCGAGTTGGGGACTCGTGTAGAGCTTAGCACAGCATTCCATCCTCAGACCGAAGGACAGTCGGAGCGGACGGTGCAGATTTTGGAGGATATGCTTAGAGCATGTGCGATTGATTTTGGAGGGCAGTGGGATCAGTTCTTGCCTCTAGCAGAGTTCGCATACAACAACAGCTATCAGTCCAGCATAGAGATGGCCCCATAT
>NW_017686561.1:5546-6293 GCF_001879085.1 Nicotiana attenuata | reverse complement strand
ACAAGGTTTTGTCCCATTGGGTTTTCCTTGCAAGGTTTTTAATGAGGCAACCAAAAGGCGTATTGTTAGATATGTGTACTCTTTTTTCTTTTCTAGAATTTTTTTCCATTGGGTTTTATTTTAGTTAAGGTTTTAACGAGGCACATTATCTGTTGAATAGACATTCAAGGGGGAGTGTTATAAATAGAATTTTATTCATGGTGAATGTCTATATTTAGAGAGATTCTAGGGTTCATTGCTTGGTGGCTAAGTCACCATCTCCCTATAAATAGAGGGTTCTATTCTATTGTAATTCATCCCAATAATCAATAAGAATTCTCTCCCTCTACTTTTCTCTGCAATTCTCTTCTTCTTCATTTATTGTTTTATAACATTTTTCTAAATATGCTGTATTTTGAAGCTTGGCCAAATACGCTATAAGTAACCTAACAAGGGATGTGATGAGATGAATGAGATCTTTTCAATCTTAACCAGACGTCTTCAAATCGAGGAGGGAGCATTCAACCCCCCCCCCCCAGATAGGCCCTACGTGCACAATTCTAATTTTATCGAAATAGTAAGTTATGAATATCAGATAACTAAATTATTTAACATTTTTCAAAATAGTGAGTTTTCGTTTTCTTCTTTCTTTCTTTTTCCTATTTCTTTTTGTCTCTACTTTTTATTGTTACTCTAAATAACAAAGAGGAGCAATTATTATGAATTTTTACACCCTATAGAAACCTTAGTACCCTATTATTTTAAATA
>NW_017686561.1:0-3993 GCF_001879085.1 Nicotiana attenuata | reverse complement strand
TTGACTTATCAGGCTCATATTTTATGATTTTGTATATAAAATTAAAATTTGTAATAATAATAGTAGAGATATTTATGTAAGTTTGGTCATTTATTATTTTTAAATAAGTATTAGAGTAATTTCTTATATCTAAACTCTTATTTTATGAAATAAGTATTTGGAGTACTTTTTTTTTATATCTAAACTCTTAATTTAAAATAAGTACTCATATGATGAAGACTTTATAGAGATAAATATGTATATGTGGTCCTGAATTATTTCGAATAAGTACTTAAAATAATTTCATATATCTAAACACTTATTTGAAATAAGTATTTGTATATTAAAGAATTTTATGACAATTTTAGTGAGAAAAAAAAAAACTATTCGGTGGTTGATGACGTTTAGTAACTAATTATCTATGAAATAACGTTAGATTTATGATTTCATCACTAATAAAAAGGAGATATACTAAAATAAATATGGATTTTTTTAGAAAATGTGAAATTCATCGCTAATAGTGGCGCTAACATTTAGCAATGAAATCTCGAAGCTAATAATATATTATTATTCATATTTATTTTTAATAACTATATTTTTTCTAATTATATCAAATATAACAATATATTTTCTTTACACTAAGAATTAAGAAAAATAACTCTATTATAATACTTACTAGAAGTATATAACTTCCAATTATAATTAAAAGAATAATTTGAGTTATATCTAACATGTGTTAATAACTAATTATATAGAAACATAAGCTCATATCCATTACATTGTATATATAATCAAGTCAATGCAAAGAGTTACATTGATTTGATCATTTACTAATTTAATATTTTATTAATTACATTAAAACTCAATAATCAATTGAACTAATAATAGCTAAGAATTTAATATGTCTATACAGTAGACCAAATACTGTCTCTCTTATGATTATTATTTTGTATTTGTAGTACTTTAATAATTTTGATACTACTAAGATTTATTTAAAAAATTATTAAGAATTTAATATGGTTGATATAAAAGTATAAATCATAATCTATATAAATAAATTATTACCTATAAGTTTTAATATCATTTAAATAACTATATAATTTATTTAATTAAATTTGAATATCTAATTATATCACATTTAACTAACTATATAATGTATTTATTAAAATTTGAATACCTAATAATATCACATTTTAAAAGACTATGTGCTTTTATCTAGTTGCATCGATCATTAATTATATTAAATTTAAATTAGCATAAAAAGTATTGATGTTATGGTCACTTACAATTAATAACTTAATAATTATCATAAATTTGAATATCTAATTATATCACATTTTAAAAAACTCTATGCTTTTATCTAGTTGCATTGATCATTAATTATATTGAATTTAAATAAGCGCAAAAATTTAATATGTTATGTTCAATTACAATTAATAACTTAATAATTATCATAATTTGAATTAAACATTTTATGAGTAATTCCATAAAATTGAAATAGGAGCACATGACAAAGCTAATAATATCATAATTTTATTAGTATTACTAAATGTGAGTTTTAGTTATAATTTGTTAATTAACTATGTAAATAAAGTCATCGCTAAACTTTCCGACTTAATCTTTTGTTGCAATTAATAATTAGTTTTTGATATTTTCCTTTATATATTGGATTATATGATTCTTGACAACTATATTTCTCTGAATCTTATTTTTCACAAAAATAATTATTTTTTCTATTTAGTTTAATATAAATTATATTTTAATAATATTTTAGCTGTTATAAGTATCTTTTAGCAATACTTGTTACTACATTTATTTATACTTATAGTATTTGTATATTAAAAGTAAAGAAGGTAAAAATATGTATAAATATAACAAGAAAAGGATCCAATTTACCAAGCCTCAAGTCCCAAAAACATAAGCCCTAACGTTATTGCGCTCTCCAGCCGCCACACCCTTCCCCATCTTCTGCACTTACCTCGTCAACACATTTGAATGCGAAAGAAGTACAAAGGCTCAATGTAAATCTCACTCTTTGTAACTTTCTATAATCTGTATTTTTTTGGGGGGTCATTTCTTTGTTCCTCTTTATTGTTTTCAATATGTATTTCATACTTTGTCATTTGAAACTTATGTTTGATTTGGTAGAAGCATCTTTATTCTTTTTCTTAGTTAATTGGGAAGAGAAAAGTTTGAATCTTTATGCTCATTGTTAGATTGGTATATCATAAAAATTAATTTTCAGTCGATTATTTTGACTAAATTTTTTATTTCTTACTTGAATGAACTCTTGCTAGTTTTTTGGCATGCTGTTGTTCATGTTAATATTAGGTTTCCTGCCTCATGTTTCATTGTTATGAATCTATTATTTTTCATTGAAATGATAAGTATAATACACATACTTATTCCTTAATATATATACAATCAGTTGTTTTGTATTTTCTGATGTTAATTTATTTTATTAAAATTTACAGGCAAATATGTGGAATCATAGAGTATCATTTACAAGCTATGACTGATGATGATCAAACTAAGGTGCAATTGAAGATAATGGCAAAAGAGGAAGGAGAAGATTGTATGGCTTTGGGTCTCAAGCAAGATTTCTAGTACTATAATTAGTGTCATATAAGAATTATGCATTGTAAATTTCTTAAAGTTTAAATATAATTATCTGTAACTTGAAAACTGTTTTAGAATCTAAATTTTTGGATTCTTTGTTACATTATAAAATTTCTTGTGACTAACGATGCTTGTGGAAAATTCTCAAATTTGTAACAATGCACTTTTTAATTTGTATCTAATTATACACGTATAAATAATTGCACGTATAATATTCGTAGCTAATGAAGAAAATCTTTAGCTATAATTGGATATATTTCATAGCAAAAAGAATGGCTTCTTAGCTACTAACGAAAATGTTTGTGGCAAATACTTTAATTTGTATCTATAAAATTTTAAATCGTAGCTAAATATAAATACTATTGCCACGAGACTAAACTATAAAAATAGCCACAAAATTTGAATTTTCACGGCAACCAAATCAAATCTTTTGCCACAGAAGAACACCTTGTGGCTACAGACTGCTACAGATTTATTTGTCATGGCAAAAAAATTTTTTTTTTTTGCTATAAGTATATATTTTGTGACAAAAAGGCATTATGAATACAGTTACAACACAGAAATTTCGTAGCAACAAGTATTAGTTGTTAGCCACGCAACATGTAAAGTTTGTAGCTAACTTTTAGCTACGCTACATTTTGCTACGAATGCTACGGAAAAAAATATTGTGGCTAAAGTGTTTAGCCATGGAAAATTTCATATTTAGCTACGATGAAATTCATAGCTATATATGTATAATGTCGTTCGTTTGTGGGATTTGAGGGCCGGGGATTGTTTGTAGTTGTTGTAGGAGGTTGGGCAGATGTGTTAGGGGGCTGACCAGCCGGAATTAATGGCCGGCCGCCGGCCGGCGAGCCATAGGCTGTTTCTCTCTCTAGATCGCCCAAATCGCCTATTTGTATTCAGTTGTATTCGAATGTATATTTCAGCCGTATTCACATGTATTCAGCAGCATTCATTTATATATTTTAGATGTATTAAAAGTTATGCGTACTCTCTTCTATTCAGTTTTAATCAGTTGTATTTAACTATTCTATTCAGCAGTAGTTAGTTGTATTCAAGTGTTTTATACAACTGTATTCAGTTGTAGTTAGTTATATTCAACTATTTTATTCAGCAGAAGTTAGTCATATTTTGTTGCATTCAAGAGTTTTATTCAGCTGTATTCAGTTGTATTTTGTTGTATTCAAGTGTTTTATTCAGATGAATTAAGTTGTATTTTGTTGTATTCAACTGTATACAGTTCTACTCAACTGTATTATTCATACGTATTTCTCTTTGTTCAGCTATAATCTTTATTATGTATCTTTCAAATACAGATTAATGAGGGATCGTTTTAGTTCGTTGAGTGAAATTAGGAGAATATCATGTGATTTGATTTCTTTCCATTTTTAA